>NW_008825409.1:4838979-4849010 GCF_000699105.1 Pygoscelis adeliae | reverse complement strand
GGGGCAATGGGAACAGCTTTTCCACCATGCTAGTGGAGCACTTGTATTGCATGTGACTAAGGTTAATGTATATCCGACAGAAAGTTCATATAGTCAAATAATCATCAAACAGTACATTTATAACGTGGTTACAGCCTGATTGGATTTTTTAAACACAAATTAATGATAATTGAAGCCTAGTCGAAGTAGAAGAAATGGCGTTCTTTGTGGTTTGCCTTGGTCATATTACATCCCCGTCATTTTTCATCAGTCAAACATAAGTGGATTTGAAATGTTTTAATAATATGAAATACCCAATGTGTGTACCACTGAAAAACAAACATATCTTTGTTTTCATGCCCAGGAAAGCAAAATGAAATCAAATAATGTCAAACCAGATTTGAGTCACCTAATCCTTCCACAAGTAAGCAACTTTTGGCCTCTAACTTTCTCAGTGGACTGAGCATATTTGTGTTGACTAAGTTGAAGGAAGTCTGTGGTATACACATAAATTCTAAGGAATGACATTTTCCTTCTTGTTCTCCTTGATTTTTTATATCTAAATGCTTGTCTTTGCAGTGTAGCAGCAAACAGGCAGAGGAAAACCTGATAGTGATTTCAGTACCGATTTAATAGTCAACATTTATGTGAAAACTGTGCTCATGCTCTAGTCACAAACTCAGAACTAAAATCAGAATTACAATGGATTCCTAATATATAGTGTCATCACTTTAATTTACCAACTCTCTGTTTCCTCTTTGAAACTCCACAGACTGCTTCACTCTCTACCTTTGACTCTACTCCTAAAAAATAGCAGCTAATCTTTAAGTTGTAAAAATATTTTATGTAAGGCGCTTCTTCAAAAGTATCTTCTGCTAAAAAAAGTCTTTGTGCTGCAAATCAGATTTGAGTTCAGACTGCTGTTGCTATTCAGAACTACTGCCAGAGAGTTTCATCTCTCTGTACTTCACTCATCAAACATAAAATGCAGACAATAATACTTTTCCTTACTCAGAAAACTGTCATGAGGTTCCATGCATCTATGCTTGGGAATTGTTGCACTAAATTCACTTGGGTTTATTTTGAAGTGTAAAATAGCTGAGAGAGCAGGATGCAAGTGAAAGACAGAGGGAATGAGAATCTAAGTTCCTTTCATTTTTCTAAAATGAAAGTAAAAAACACAGAACAGCTGAGAACTGGCTTTATACTTAGGTCAGACTCTATAAAATTCTGTCCTTTTTCTGGACATGGAAAACTGCTACGTAACTGTGTAAAGCAATAGTGGTATTAAATTTTTTTAAAAAGAAATACATAGTAGCCATGCTTTCCTTCTGTTTCCAGGTGTGCAGCTGAATTGAACATTGTACAATACCAAAAATATTAATGATAACAAAAACGTGACAGGCTACTCTAATTGAACAGACTGTTCTTTCCCATTTCTTTTCAAAGGAGTCTTATTTCAGTCCTGCTCTTGCTCCATCACAAGGTTCAGATCAGGCTGAACTGTGCAGTCTTTTGTGATCTTGCTGGACTCATTCATTCAACTAGGAGTGCTCTTTTGGCTATAGTTATCCTGAGTTTTAGTTTGAAAACCAGCTGCCACGAGGAAGGTTGCAAAAGGCTGGTTTAACATGACAATAACAGAGTTCACTTCTAGCAGAAATTTGTTCTAAGTTTTTTTTTTCTTGCTGTCTCTGTATAACTTTTATTTTACATGAGTTAAAACCAACAACAACAACAAAACCAAAGAGGTCAGTGTGCTTAGTTCTCCTCTTCACCTTCTCTGAGTCTCTCTTGCTAAGTAGTTCTACATTTGCAGCACGCTTTCTTCTCTTCTTATTTCAAATCTGTCTGTTCCTGCAAGGTTAACATAGTTTACACTCATTCTATGCTGAAAAAAAAAGGAAGAAAAATAACGTATTTTGAGCCTCTACTATTAATCGGCAATTACTAATTGGAAACTAATGAAAACTAGAGCAAAAGTGCAGTAAAATGGCAGACAGTTGCTGTAAATCTGACTCTCATTCGGTGTCATGGTTAAAGCTTTGTCCCAACCACTCAACAGATATTAAATTAAAGGTAATGCTAGTCAATATAGTGATGATATCCAAAATTTGAATTAAAAAATCCCTGAACTGGAAATGTTACTAAAATAACATTTTGTGTCTTCCTTTACTCTGAGAATGATCTAATTTGTAAAGTAACATAGGAATTTATTTTTACTATACTTCTGTATCAAAGTGGATTGTAACGTGCAACATTCTCTTTCTTAAAAATCAGGCACTTAACAGTACTTCTGACACATTACTTTTCATTCATGCTCAAGATACTTTGTGTTGAACAAAAAAATATCAATTGACTCACCACTAGGATTTTTAACAACTTCCACACAGAAGAATTAGTATCAGATCTACCACTTTACTTGTGTGACTATCTAGAGATGTTTTTCCAGAATCCTCCTCTTTCAATTTTTTTTAATATTGTTTTATTCTCTTTAAAAATGTGTGTATTAATATGAAATCCTAAGGAAATTGAACATCACCAATATGACACAGAGTTTAGTTTACTCAGAATTAAATACTACCATCAAGCAAGGATAAGAGTGAGGATTTGCACAGAGCTTCTTTGAATGTAAAACCAAGAGTCATACTTAATTTCGACATTAGCAGAGGCAGGAAAACTGTTCACTGACTTCAGGCTTTTCATGATACTGGAGGTATTTTGGAGTTGCATTAGTGTTTGTCAATGCTGACAAAGAACAAAATTAGTTCATGTCAGTTATTTTTAATCAGTGGTCTTCTGCTCTTCAGGTAATACCGCTGCAGTTCAAGATTGCAACATATGTAGAAAAGAGAGAAAAATCCAATAGATTCAATTTCAATAGATTCAATAATACATGACACATTATTCCTCCAACACAAGGATCTTAAAGAGTTTTGCAAATGTGATTTTTTTTTCTTTATCTTAACACATGCCTAGATCCATCAAAGGCTAACAAAAAATTCAGTGAAGAAAGTCAATCACTAACACTTAACTTCTGTTTCAGCCAGCACCTCTTTCAAACTCAAGTGCCGATAATTTACAGATAATTTACATACAATGAAGTATAAATTGGCAGCAATAGTCTCAATGTGTTTCCCCTCCCCCCGCAAAAAGATATCCTACGTGATTACATTTACAAGAAGGAAAAAAATAAAACAAAAACCCTTTTCTCAAATCTGTCTACAAACACCTTTTCATCTCAAATCTGGAAATACTGCAGGCATAGAAGTGACGTCTAGTAAGTAAGTTAAATGTCAATAGCAATTATATAGCACCATGCCAGGACAGATGGTCATTATCCCAAAGAACTTATATCCACATAACCCTTTGTGCACTATCTGCACTTTGTATTAGCATGCCAACACAAGGCTACCTCTGCCATGTACTCCACTTTCAGTGCAAGACTGACAAGTTTGGTGAACATGATTAAGTACAGGAAAAAAACCAAACAAACATACCAAAACCAGGAATGCAGTCCACTTGGTCTCTTCCATTTTTGTGAGTGATTTTGACCTGTAGTACATCTTTCATAGCCAGTTGGACATTCTGAAAACCAGAAAGTGAATAAAGAGTTGTATAGATTTGGTTAACTCTAGGTATATTGGTTTTCCATTCTTTCTTGGAAATAACCTAGCCTCACCAGGGTCAACTACATTTACATGCAGGCTATTTAGTTTATGAAGAGGGAGGATAAGTCTTATTTATCATGTATGCATATATAGAATACGCACGTTTGCATACATATATGTATATACTTCTCTAGTTTTGTAGCCAGCAGAGGTCTCAAAGATACTTAAATTCAAACACAAAAGTAATCTTGTTGATTTCAGAAGTCCTACTGGCTCACAAAAAGCATGTGCCATACAGACACAGCTATCTAATATAAATATTTCTTTTTTATTATTTTCATCTGCAGTCAATGAGTTCCTATCAAATAGTATTTGTCTGTACAGTATTATCAAGCACGATGAAATTACTCTTCAAAGCTGAACTGTTATCCAAGATTATTATTCTTTTACTCACCCTTCAGTGCCTTCAACAGCTTTACTAATGGAAGAAGAAAAAAACACAACAGCAGAGCAACTACCCTAGTGTTCAGCTGAATAACAATCTGAAAAAGCTTAATTGTCTGGATATTAATTTTCTTAAATACAGCTAGATCACATATTTCTTTTGCCTCTAAACTAACCAGCAAAATGCCATTTAGAACTCAGCTGGAATGAAATAGGAGTGTTTGAAAGATGAAAAAAAACCACGACAAAACAAAGCAAAACAGGCCAATTCATTTTTAAATAGCTCACCTTCTTTACTCACAGATGAAAACACATTAAATCCATTTTGGTTTTTGGCAGAGTCCTCTTTATTTTCTTACCTGACATGATAAAACAAACTTTTCCCATAAGCTGCATAGTCCTTTTCAGATCGGTCATTTCTCCCCCATTCCATGGTTCAGTTATACAGCTATACAATAAAGGCATTATACAGCTATAATAAATATATATAATACATATAATAAAGGCATTGTAGAAATTTATATAATAGGTAAACTCTTTGCAATATTAAAACCACTGAAATAGTTCACCCATAAACATTTCCTGTAATAATGAAATAAAGTCTCCTTTCTTTCAAAACAGTTGTGCATACTTGGCCACATTATGCCATGTTTCCCTTAGGAAAATAAAATAACGAAAAAATAAAGCCATTAAAAAAAAGTATCTTAAAATCTTGCTGCCTAAATTACCATTGAAAGTCTTGTGTTTGCATAGAGAGTACTACAATAATAATAATTGAAAGAATAATGGGACACCAAAATGGGCACTTATTTGTGTCATTACCCTTCAATACCTACAAATATCTGTGCTTCTGTATATGCACAGATGTAACTGATTTATTAGTGTGTTTTAATTTCCCACCTCCTCCACTGGATGTTAGGACTGCTGTCAATTTGAGAGCTTTGTTCTTTAGCCCAAGCTGTGTTGACTCACGCTGAGGGTAAGTAAGCAGTCATCACACAAATCTGAATACCAAGGTCAACCTGTGTGCTTGTCAACCTTGCAGATGCAATTTAGAAGGTTTTGAAAATGTAAATTTATATGTGAAGCTACAAAGCACTATAAATCGCCCAGCCTTCTTGTAGGTATCTCAGGATCTCCTATTTCAGTGCTATTTTCAATATTTCCCCCCTATTTGAGCAGTGTTTCATAGTAACATTTTCTCAAGAGATGAATTGTCATTTTCTGGATTTTTAAAGTCATTTTCAGTTTTTCCACCTCTGTGTTGGCTCAACAGTCTTAGAAGCAATTGTTTGTTGCTAAAATGTGTAATACCTTTCTACTCAATATATAGAATTGTTTTGTGTTAGAGATCTGTTGTGAAGTACTTCATTATATTTCTTTCTTCTTCCTTCATATATAGTGATTTTTATGTTATTATATTGTTATTAGCTATCTACTTGGATAGCTCTGTAAGAAGTCTCTTAAATCTTGATTGTCTAAGGATCTGAATATCTTGGCTTACAAACTTACCATATTTGTTCTCTGATTTTTTCATTTCAGTTATAATTGGAATTTTTTCCTCAAGAAGTTTTAAATCCTTTCTATTCTCAGACCACTTGTTTATTCTGAGCATTAACTCCTATTTATATTACCTCTCTCAGCAAGCTCACATATACTGATAGACATACCATAGAATTTGTTAAGTATTTTAAATTGTATTTTCTTAACTGGCATAATTGAAAACTCTGTGATCATTCAAAACTTCTCAGGGTCAGGATGGTTTTGTATTAAAACAGGTTTTCTCCCAAATTTTTAGCAGGATTTCATTGTAACTAAAAGGAAGGCTTTTTCTTTCACTGAAATAAGATTTATTAAGTCTGCTCTATATGCTGGAACTGCTTTTTTCAAAGTCCTAATATTCCCACTGATGCTATTCTCTCGGCCCTGAAGGCCAAGTAGGTTTTGAAGCAGACACTGAGAAACATGCATTCAGGGATTTTATAAACCTACAGGTAAACTGCTTACAACTTATTCGTGGTGCAGTTTTATCCCATCCCTTCTTGGCATTCAGTGAGATATCCTTGTTTTGGGACATATTGCTCAACATAGCTCATTGTTGGATATTTGATTCTTAAGACAGAAAGCAAGAATACAAATAAAAAGGTATTTCTGTGTCATATATCAATACATTTCTTTTTGGTTGCTTCTGAATTCACACCTGTATGTTTTTAACATCTAGCTACATTGCCTCTATTTAATTACTTTACTTGAAAATATCTATTTTCAAATATCTGTATACACACCTGATTTAGCTTCTGCTTAATGCAGATATACATCACTTGAGAGAACAAAAAATAAATATATTAGGAAGAACAGTACGGTTGTATGTACAATATATTAAAGTTTTTATGGAGCATTGGTTTCTAACTGCCCTATGTGGTTCATTAACCTTTAAGTTGTAATCTGTGCAATTCACATAGGTAGATAAAATGCAAAAATATAATTTCAAGATGGCTTTTGCCCTTAAGTGTGCAAATAATTGGAACAAATGTATTTTTTTAACTGTAAAACTATTTTTGCTAACAACAGAGGGTAAGATATCATGACTACTAAGTTCCTAGCAAGACTACTAAATATCTTAGCAAGTGTTTAGTAGGTTATTAACAATCAGACCTTGAAAATTAATATCTTGTAATTTTTATAATATATGTGTCATTTCATGTTTCAACTTATTTTTGTTTAAAAAATACTACAAAACTCAGTACTACATAACAAAACTTACTCTTTTGTTCACTTTTACTGCATTCTCACAGCAGAAGACAGAAGTGTGACATGCTTTGAAGATGTCTGCAGAGACCATTGAGAACAGTAGTAAAATGGGAAAACAGACATTCAGAATGATCAGTGGACTAACTTACAAATGGCTTTTGTTATGAGAAGAATAGAGGAAACAAAATAACAATAATATTAAAAAAACATGAACAGAATTCATATTAAAAAAATGGAAGAAGATTAATACTTCACAGTATGGACCAGTGTGTAAGAGAAGAAAATCTGTTTTCTTCCAATATGCCTGTGGTTTTTCTTCCATATTTCTTCCAATCTATCAAATTTGCATAATATCAGATCACAGTCAGAGAATTTGCAAACAATGCAAGTCTTATTCCAGGGTGGGAGATATGCAGTTGGTTAGTTATCATCAACCCTTTGGAAAAGGTTCCAATGATGTAATTTCAAATACTCTCTTTCCTTTCCCTCACCTTTATGAAGTATGTATCTACAAAAACAGATCATAGTACAGTAAGTTCTGCATGGCTACATGATTTGACTCGAGACCCAGTTCTTTAACGTCAGTTTTGTAAAAGATAGCAGAATACAGCTTCTGCAGGTAAATAAGGCATTTTCACTTTATCCTTGAATGCTTTAATGAATTTGCATTAGCAGTGTTATTAGACTGAGGAGAAAAAGTAACTCTTCATCTACTACGACTCCAATGCAATGGCTGAGTATTCCCTGGAGGCCAATAGGCTCCTTTTGAACTCAGAGCTTGTGGACAAGACAGAGGCACAGATGATTAGTGTTTCTGACCACTGCTCTAATGAGGAATCCCTTAAGTTCATTTTCAAGGCCTGCACTGTCTATATCCTTGGATTTAGTCTGCAGTAAAACTTAGCTGTGCATATATCTGAGAACTGCCCGGAGAATTAGCCTCCGTTAATGTAAAAAGATAATGACAAAAAAAACTTCATTAAGATTTAGCCAGGGTTACTAGAAGACACCAGACACCTTGAGGTAGAAAACCTTGTTGTACTATCAGAAAACAAGCTGAACAATGTTTCATTTACATTACAGTGAGTTTGCTGCACTGAAGCTGTTGCTACATATTTGTCTTACTGCACTAGAAAATGGCTTTCAGCCACCTGTTTCACATAGATAGAACAGAGAGAGAAAGCAAGCCGCAGCAATAACTTGTTTTATTTCTGGAATTCTCATGATCTTTTCTCCTTACTAACTAGGCTTCCAGAATCACATCCAGACTATGGTGGCTGACAGAAGAAGATGGAGAGTGAAGCAATCATTAAGTGGTCTGAAGCCATCAGTTGGAGAGGTGATACATGAGGAACTCTGTATTTGGATTTATACTCAACAAACAAGGTATTTGCTGCTTTTCTCCTGAATAAAGTTGTTGTGCTGCCAAGCATACCTGTCATTGATTTTTATTTCAGAAAGAAACATAATCTTGACCTCCATGTGTGTAAAGCCATGAAATCACAGTCAGAAGGCTGAGAAGCATTTGTTATATTATTGTCCTGGTTTGAGCTGGGATAGAGTTAATTCTCTTCCTAGTAGCTGGCATAGTGCTGTGTTTTGGATTTAGCATGAGAATACTGTGATAACACACTGATATTTTAGTTGTTGCTAAGGACTGTTTATACTAAGTCAAGGACTTTTCAGCTTCCCATACTCTGCCAGCAAGGAGGTGCACAAGAGCTGGGAGGGGGCACAGCCAGGAGAGCTGACCCAAACTGGTCAAAGGGACATTCCATACCATATGACATCGTGCTCAGTATATAAGCTAGGGGGAGTTGACGGGGGGGCAGCGATCACTGCTCAGGGACTGGCTGGGTGTCGGTCAGCAGGTGGTGAGTGGTTGCATCACCTCTTTTTTTCTTTTTTCCTTCCTGGGTTCTGTTCCTCTCTGTCTCTCTCATTGTTTTACTTTCCATTACAATTTATTGTTGGGGGGTTTTTTGTTATTATTAATTATAATTATTATTATTATTTTATAATTTCAAGTATTAAACTGTTCTTATCTCAACCCATGAGTTTTCTTACTTTTGCTCTTCTGTTTCTCTCCCCCATCTCACTGGGGGGGGAAGGGTGAACGAGCAGCTGTGTGGTTCTTAATTGCTGACTGGGGTTAAACCACAACAATTATATATAGACAACTCCTATTTGAACCTCAGAAAGTAGCTTGTATTTTATATCACTGTGCATACAGATAAGCGCAGGTTAAAAGAATGGATGTGCCTCAAACATCTACAACTCTCTAAAATCACTTATCTGCTCAGAGAGGAGATATATAGCTACCTTACAGAAGTTTTCATGCTTGAGTACAAACTGAATAAAACCTGATACTGAAACACATGGGATAACATTTCTATTCATGAGACCAACCTGATTTTGACATGATCCAAGTGGAAGAAACTATCAGCTTCAGTATCTTTGCATCAACTTTACATTGTTCTTAATACAAGTGAGAGGATTTATGAAAAAATACAGGGGGAAAATGAAGCGTGTGCTGTTTCAACAGTTGCGAGCCACAGGAAAGTTGACCACTTCTAACCCCTCAGATTGGCAAGAGGTATGAACGATTATAGGCCTGTGATAATGGCATCACAGACAGATGGAACAATATTAACTATCCTTGGAACAACCTCTGGTATAAAAGAGAGAACAAGGAGACTGTGGAGAAGCCAACTACTCCAACCTGTAAAATTCTGATGAGGTATTAAGAAAAAGCTTTCACAAAAAGGGTGTTCAAACACTGTGGAAGGGTGCCCGGAGATGTTGTGGAATCTCCATCCTCGGAGACATTCAGAACTCAACTGGAAGCCACCAAGGCGAAGGGCTCCGGAGCAGAGGATCACACCGGGGGACCCTTCCTGAAGCAGCAAAACAGCGGCAAAACCTGCGAAAAGCAAAAGCGCAGGGAGTGAGAGGGTGCCCCAGCCCCCCACCCCGAGCCGGAGAAGGGAGCTCCTGAGGAGCGGCAGCTCTGACTCAGCGTGGGCGGGGACAAGAGGGATGGGGACAAGAGGGACGGTGGCCAAACCTCCTCACTTACAAGAGCAGCCCCCAGGGAGCACGAGCGACCCGGAGCATGGCAAACAGGGAGTGGCGCAGCAGTTTGCGTGGCAGTTCATGAGGGAGGGCGTGCAGGAAGGCGAGTGGGCAGGGCACAGTCCCCCTCCTGACTCTAGAGGCAAACTCAACTAGTAGTCGTCGCCCTCC
>NW_008825409.1:4831841-4838456 GCF_000699105.1 Pygoscelis adeliae | reverse complement strand
GTGGTTGAGTCACCATCCCTGGAGGTATTTAAAAGACGTGTAGATGAGGTGCTTAGGGACATGGTTTAGTGGGCCTGGTGGTGTTGGGTTGACGGTTGGACTCGATGATCTTAGAGGTCTCTTCCAACATTAACGATTCTATGATTCTGTGATTCTAACTGAACATGTCCTCAGAAAGCTGGTGTAAACTGACCACACTTGGTGCTGGAGCAGACAACATGAATCATTTCCTCCCAAGAGCAGACAACATGAATCATTTCCTCCCAACCTAAACTACTCTATAACATCTCTGAACTACATGAGACTCTAACTTTCTTTTTTTTTCCCAATATATCTCAAAAAATAGTCTATTTTAAGAAAAATCTTATCACTGTAATTCAGTTTGGTCTGAGTTTCTGCATGATGTCTTTTGTAAAAAAAAAAAAAAGAAAAACTAGAGAGAGTACAGATAGCATGCTGTATGAGTATCTCAGCTGCTGAAGCTTTTTTTTTTTTGTCCCCTTGAATTTTCCACCTTCATTGACTGAGACAAATGACATAAAAACTGATCATTGAATGCAAGTAAGGAACTTCAAGAGACACTTTCACAGCTTTTACAATCAAAATGCACCTTTAGGATCATATAGTCAGCTTAATTGCCTATTACATGCTGCAGTACCTTATCTAGCAGTTTCTGTATGAAGCTCATAATTGTTTTAAGCTGTAGTTCATGAAATAGTCTAAAAAAATCTATAGTATGTTCTAAGGCAATTGTTCCAGTGGTTAATTGTCCTGTCTGCCAAAAATCACCAGTTTATGTCTATTTATATGGCATCTTACTTCCATTTCCAACCTGTCAATGTCACTGAGCCTTTACTCTAGATTAAAGAATGATCCACCATCAGAAACTTTTTCCCAGTATATCTCCAGTGGCCATGATCAAACTAGCTATGGCAGTGATATTATTGGGTGCAAAAAAAGGAATTGGGCTCCTTTATTCCCTCATTTTCACACGTTTCCCTGACTTCAAATTATTCCTGTAGTATTCAGCCTCTCGTCTGCAGAGTGGATTCTGGTAACAGCATTACAGTAACAGTCTTACTCATGCTTATATATAGGTAGTACAATTCTACTGCTCTGACTTGATATTCCTCTGTTGATTCAACCTGCTTGGACCTCATATTTGTTTTTCATGACATCAAAGCAGGTAACTATTTATGCCTACAAGTATGGCATTGTATTTAGATCTTCTCAAGTGTTAAAACTCTTGTTGACGTGAGCCTATCCAATTAAATATCATAAGCTACCTCGGAAAATGATCTCTTTCGGTTACAGTTCCACTATTTTTAGAAGCCACAATCCCCTATTTTCTTCTAGATCACTGAGGAAGACATCAACTACAAACAATACATTTCCAAGTGAAATTCCACTAAGTAAGGAGCAACAAAGATAATTTACTTTTGAATAGTACCCTAGTAAATCATGCAACAAGTCGCTACTCCTTCAGAACATACTGCAATGACAATCAACATAGCAGCTTGCACAGACGTCCCCCCAGTCAGGAATGTTGCTGCCATACTTGGCCACAAAGGGGTGGGTGATGATCCCTGGATCCATCTGAGGGCACATAAGCTGCTGCACGGAAGAGAAACACTTTCTTCCATGCACTGCTGGAATGAAAGATGTGCTCTTAGGAGTGGATTTTGGTTGTCTCACATGGCAAATGCCCATGACGTATCCTCCCCACAAACTTCCCAACACCCCTAATGTCCTGAACCTTCAGCATCAGCTCCACTCACATGGCTACCCATGAAGTAACAGCCCTGCCTGTCCCTTGCACCTCTTAGTTGCTTGGCTGCTCGTGAATGAATGGAGTTCAGGACATAGATGGTCAGCTTCAAGGTTTTTCTGCAGCTTTGAATTTGTAGTAAGACACTGGCTTTCATGACCCTCTGGTGAATACCCACTCAGTATTGGGCACCCCATGTGCAACACTTCAAATGGCTATACTTCAGCAGAAACAGCATGTAACTATCTCAGTAATACTGGTAATGCACATTGCTACATCTCTGTATCTGGGCAGCAACAGGGCACAGCAAATGGTGGATGGCATCTCCTCAGTCCTCTCAAAGGCATTGTCTAATATACAGGTGGATAGGACTCACAGCCCCTACACAGCAGGATATAGAAGACATGGCAAAGAAGTGTGATGACGACAGTGACCTTCTTACAGTATGTAGTGTTCACAGAGACCCTTCTTTCAGCCCCAGAAGTACAGTGCTGCCAAGCTAAGCCTGTCTTTAGATCTGGAACTGCCCTCAGAGAACAGAGAACCTTAACATTTTGGAGACATACACCAAAACATGCCCAGAGCGCTCCTCCAGGCAGCCTGTGCAGGACATTGTGTGCAAAAGAAACCCTTCAACCTGCAACCTTATAGGTAATCTTGCCTTTGTAATGTAGGTTGTAGATCCCTAATGGGAGTGTCTCCAGATCATACCAGGGACTGTTATACCTTTGTTGCATTACTTCCTTCATTGAAAATGCCACAGCAAGTGTACACCACTGCAGAAGCAGAGCTGACACTCCGGCTTGTGCTGAGCAGTGCAAGGCTAGATGCAGGCAAGTCCATGCCAATCTGTTTATAGTTATAAGGACATGACCATTTTCTGGCCCACCACAAATGCCTGCATTTGTTGTTTCTAGGAAAAAATAAATAGGGTTTACTGAATGAATAGAAAAGGAGGAGGCAAGAAAGTCAGTTCCCTTTTGTTCCTGGAACACTTCTGGCATCATAGTACCTCTTTAGGTACTACCAGCTCCTCTGTGATTCTGTGGTTGGCTATGCCTTGAGCACTGCCCCTGACATGATAAGGAAGAGAATCACTCATTTGTGTATGATGTAACAGTTCCTTTTTTGCCCCCCTCCCCCTGAACCAGGTGTGTTAGTTTACATATTTTGTCTATTTCCCTATAATCAATAGGGATTTGGCTGGATACTGACTAGTCAATGCTGATGATGCTGATGTCTGGGCTGGTCCTCAGACATCCATATGTAAACTGCAGGAGTTCATGGCCCATGCAAAATGTGACTTTTCTCAAAATGGTTACATGTTTTTCAGGCAGAGCAATAAGATGTCTCTGGCACAGTCAAGAGTGCCACTAGCAGTGCGAGGTGATACACTCACAATGCAAGGTGATATCCACCCTTAGGAGAAGATAACTTGCCTCAGTAGAGCAGCAAAGAGGTTCAAAGATTCTGCTATCAGATGTGGTGCCAGTGATGACATCCATGAATCATTCCTGGTTGTCTACTAGGACTTCCTGGATGATCTGGCATGAGCCTTTATAGAGAGAGCCATCATATGGGATCCAGTAAGGAGATGTGAATACCATCAAAGGTGTCAAAGTGGTTAGGGAGTCTACACTGAAGAGCAGCCCTTGTTGACTTGGAAAATGTTGCTGATCTAACTCACTCATGAATCGACAGTGATCTCACCAGTTTTTGCCACAATCATGAAAGTGCTGCCCTTAAACTGATTCCACACTGACCAACTAAAGTCAGGCCTAAAGAAGTTCCAGAGTACAGTGAAAACCTCTCTTCCTGAAGTCTGAACTGCATGGAGGGTGCCAGTCCCTTGCAGAGGACATCAAAGTTGGCCATCTGCACCTAAAAGCCACTGCTGTTTGTCTCTGGTGCATGACACTGTGTCTGCTCCACAGGGTTGTGATTTCCTGTGCCCAGAATCTCCCTTCCATTACTAAAAGTCTGAAGTGGATTTCAAATAAGACAGCTTTTCAACCAATATCATTGTCCTTAACCACTGCCCTGGTAGTAATCTTGCCAACATCCTGCAGTTCCTGAGAGAAGTCCACCCTCTACTTGCTCTGCTGTCCACAGTAGGTAGTGGCCTGCTGGGCTCCACTCTAAAGGAGGCCTATGAGCAGGCCAGAGGTAGCATCAAAAGCTGCTGAATATTAGCAGCAAATGTAGAGGTGACAAAAATGACAGAAGTACCAGCACCAATGTGCTACATGAGGAACTAAATGGAGAATAACAAGGCAATATCTTCTTTGTGGATCCTGACTATCCTCTGCATGCTGCACGAAAGTTGCATGATGCAACCTTGTGCCCACATAGATAGAAAGCCCATGTGTTATCCACTGAGCCATAAATGCAGCCAGTCTGCTTTGGAGGAAAGGAAGGTGAAAGAGATCTTGTGGATGTGAGTTCAAGCCACTCATTGGGCCTTGGGAGCCAGGCATCCTTTTTTGAGCCTATTTTATTAAGTAGTATAGGCCTAGCCAAAGCTTCCTTTGCTGGAAATGGTAAACAAAGGTATCCTTCCATAAGGAATAAATCTTTACAATTACTGTAGAAATTACTCTGAGGTCAAGTTGCTTGCCTCATCTTTGCATAAAACAATGACAGGACAATTGGGCAATTAGAAGAGAGAAAATGACATAAAATGGTATCTTAATGGTTAGGATGTTCACCAAAAAGGAGGGGACCCTTAATCCAAACTTCTTTCCAGAAGTAATTTGTAACTTTGACACAAAACTGTCATTATATAAAACAAGCACACAGTTTGGCAAGTAGTCATATATCGCCACCTAACTCTTATTTTAGTCACTTCTTCTCCAAGCATGATTTAAAAATGAAACTCCACTTTCCCAGGTCTTGAAAAATATGTCAAAAAGTTCCCCAAACTCCACAGGCACTCTTTTAGTGAGATCTGAGGCATTTTCCAATGGTGTTGGGTAGAACCGTGATGTGCCAGAGGATTTAAGACATGTTGCTGAGATAAACAGTTCCTATTGGCTAATTTTAGGCAGCTAATCATTCAGACTTAAGGCTTTTCTGATTTTTATTCTGAGGTGACTGACCTGTGCTTTTGCTCTAAATAGAGAGCTTAGTTGCCTTATTCAGAGCTGCCAGGGTCATGATGTGATCCAGGTGCCTACATACTTAATAGATAGAGACCTATGTCTCACTTCCTTCATATTGCTGGGTATCAACTTTATCAGTTTGTAGGTATTACACCTTTTTTAACCCTGACACATTAGCTTTTCCTTTTCTGTATGTTTTTAAATACCAAAATAGAATATTTATGCAATATTGCTAGTTTTTCTGCATTTTGCTTATTCATGTTAGTACTTTTAGCTAGCATCAGATTTTACTGTTGCACATTTTACATTTCATTTATTCTGAGTGCATTTATAAAATTCCTTCTTTATATTCTTAACTCTAAACGACACAGGCTGTGGTGCTACTACAATGTTCCTAAGCAATTGTCTGTTTCCAGATTTTTTGTTCTCTTCTGCTTCTCCATTTTCTGTGTATTGTATGTTGGAGTTTTGAAAAATTATTTTTATTGCCATTTTCACATCTCCTTTTAACTGAGGTGATTATTTTACTGAAGTAGTCTTTCATGAGCATAGAATTGTAGGAGGCTCTGACATTTCATAAAGTATTCTTAAATAATTCCCAATCATAATTCATGCTTTTATGTTTCAGTATTTCCTCCCACTTGATTTTGCCCATAGCTGTTTTCAACTGTGTGAAATTGCCCTTTTCGAAGAATCAGGTCTATGTTTTAACTGGTCAGGGTATTGCTTTGCTACTATTCATTTTCAGTCTGAACTCAATCTATTGTCTCAAAAGATTGCCCTTTAGCAGAGATCAAAGCTGTAAAGAGAGAGCCAGTATTCTTTAGAATGATGTAATATGTAATATTTCACATGCTGTGATCATAGTGCAAGTCAGTTCTTAGGGGCATGTTCTTTCAGTCACCGCAGAATAGCATTGCATGCAATTGTCAGTTAACAATTTGTTTGGGATAACTATATTGGCAAAAGGCATAGATTTTGAATATATAAACATAAAGTGTACAGTTTGGAGGCGCTTGTATTTAACTGATATCTAACTCATACAGTTGATTGATTAATGAGCTTTAATTAGGAAATCCTGAACACCTTGCATTGACCCTATGAAACTTAATAATGTTTGGTTTTTTTAAATCCACTGTGTCCTGAGGTTTTAGAGAGAGCCGAGGAAGTAGGAAATCTGTGTGCATAAGACAAAATTTAAATAACTCCTTCATGCAAATATTTAAATTTCTTTGGCCAAAGGTGCTTTCTAGTTTAAAATATCACCTTATAACTAAGAAATAATTTGAGTATCTGACCTCTTTATCTCCATTCACCTCATGCTCTTTTGGTTCTTGAATAGTGCTAATGCAAGTCTGAACCCTTCTGTTTCAGACAAAAATAAAATGGAAATCCTGCTCTAACTCAGTTCCTGGGGACACATGGTGGGAGACCCTGCACGCTGCTGGGCCCTGCACCTCAAGATAAACCATTAGCACATAACCAATTAACAGAAGGCTAAAAGATTTTGTGGTACTTTTCTGGTCCTTTTGGGAGGTGGGCAACCAGTTGGGCTGCTGGTGGTTATAAAGGATGGTGAAGAACTGATGCTTCAGGCTTAGAGCTGGAGGTAGTGATGTTCCTGAAGATCAGGGAAAGTAATAAGACATCAGGGTCTGTCTGTCTATCTTGTCATTATATGCAGACTGATTAATTTATTGGATGTGAGGATTCAGCTAGCAGTCGGGTTTGAATGCCCAAACTTAG
>NW_008825409.1:4829486-4831822 GCF_000699105.1 Pygoscelis adeliae | reverse complement strand
GAGGGCTAAGAAGAAGCCACTGTGTAAATTGGCTGTTCATTTGTCCAGAGTCTCTTTCCTTACACCTCTGTTGAGAAACCATTCCAGACTACTAGTCCACCTGCCTTAACTAGCATCTCCATCTACAGCCATAGATCATGACACTAGTCTTAGTCCTTAACCATCATCTCTCACCCTGGCATAAGCAAGGTGCTCCAGTGGCACAACCCTGCTGTGGTGACTTTCAGGCCACAAGCAAGGCCCTGGGGTCCTATGAACCACTGTAAGGCTCATTCTGGTAGAGGAGATGGGGAAGAGGCAGACTGTAGAAGAAAAGTATCAGACAGGACCCATTAGGCAGGTGGAAGATGCAGGGTGGCTTCTGCCATGCTTCACATCAATATGCCTGTCATCATCCTGAACACAGTCTGCTGTATACCTGGTTGCAGTGGGGAAGCAGGCAAATTTCTGCATCAGCAGGTACTCCTGGAAGGTGGTAGTCTGGGGAGAAGGGGATGGCAAAGTGACTGAGGCAAGGTCCAGGCTTGCAGGACAGTTCGGTTGTGCAGCAGCCACAGTACACAGCAGATCCATAACAAACACAAATGAAACCTCCCTGCTGTGCTGAAAGGCTTTTTCCTTATTCTGGAGTCACTTGAAACAGGAGATTTTTTAATCTTTCTCAGTAAAATGTTGGCTAAAAAAGAAGCCTATGAAGGGACAGAAATTATTGCAGGGTTGTTCTTTCTGCTCACACAGGTTGGTCCCCTTCTCTTTCTCTACTTTCTTCCTGTTCAGTCTTCTCATGCTTGCGTTGCAAGAAAGAGTCCTCTGTACTGCTGCAGTGCACAGGGAGCACTTATCAGAAACTGATGAACCATCCTAGTGAGACCTCCTAGCAGATGATCAGCAAAGGAATGGGTCTACCCTACTATACTATGGTCAAAGCAGAGGCTTATGACACCTACAGATTATGAGTAAACTAATTAGGTTACAAATAATATTAGCTGGCCTTGAACCCAAATATAAGCATACTAGAATAGTGTAACCAACAATATATAAGTAACGCTCTGATGGCACAGGCAAACACAACGTGTAAGCATTCTTCACAAGTATGTGAGGAATATGATCAGCAACAGGGAAAATAAAGATTTATGTAGCTGCATGCAGGGGTCATGGGAAAACATGTTAATAGTGATCTAAGTAATGGAATATGCAAGGTAAGGGGCAAAGAACAGGAGAAGCACAAGGGACTGCAAATACACATGACAACCTGTTGAACACACATGAAGTGAACACTGGCAAAATCAAAACAAAAATAAGCAGCAATGAAAGCACATGAGATTCTCCTTTAAGGAAAAGGGCAAGCAACATAACACCAGGCATGAATGAATAAAGCTGTGGAAGAAAGAAGACAAGCCTGCTTCTGTTCTGACTTTCCTCATTGAAGACCAGTCCAGCCTGATCACCTTTACCTCAGCAAAGAAGACCATCACAGACAACAGCTATCCGTGCTAACTATACAGCATCAACTCTGCTGTTGTGCATTCAGACCTAATGCAGGATATAACTATTAAGGACTAATGGTTTTGTATATGTAGTTATAAGTAGTGATAATAACTAAGAACTAACCATTAGCATGAAGGTGCTGTTAATGAATGTCAGCCTGGTAAAGTTTTGTTTTAAAGTTTGAAGATTGCCTGATTTACCAGGCTTCTGAATATTCCCATCTTGGTGATATCTAATTTCCTAGCTGAGATACATATACGTATATTAAATTCCAACAGCTCCCGCTTCTCTGAAGTAAAATGTGCCCTTGAGAATCAAGCATCATGAGGAGGCCAGCTAACAGCAACTCACAGTGCAGGAAAACATCCAGAAGCTCTCAAGCATTGAAATACTCACTTGCCCTGATAGTGACAGAACCTCCATATTTGCCAGTCCCGTGCTCAGTCTGTGGTGGCGTGCTCCCCCCTCCCCTGGGTAAGCAATGACCACCAGTGGGGGACGCGATGGCTGCATCCAGCTTATGCTGGACTTTGGGGATGGATGGCAACATAGTAGCCAAGCGCTGTCTAGAGCAGTGACCCAAATGTCTTGCTGGTACACAAATGTGACTATAAGTCAATCACCTTACTCTATAAATAGTGGACAGCCCAGGGACCGTTGAGCTCTCCTGCACGGCAGCGGACTCCACGGTGGGATCTCCCCTTGAGTAGGGATGCCGCTCAAGGTTACTCTTTGAGGTTGAGAGATTCCTTGCCGCAACAGATCCTCGGTAAGTGACTAATAGCATGCTAAACTTTGAAATCTTAGCTAAGTGATATAAAGGATTGATTGCACATATATAATCCTTT
>NW_008825409.1:4816442-4828981 GCF_000699105.1 Pygoscelis adeliae | reverse complement strand
TATACTGAGCATTATATCACATGGTATGGAATATCCCTTTGGCCAGTTAGGTCAGCTGTTCTGGCTGTGCCCCCTCCCAGCTTCTTGTGCACCTCCAGCCTTCTCAGTCAGTAGAGCATGGGAAGCTGAAAAGTCCTTGACTAGTGTAAGCATTACTTAGCAACAACTAAAACATCGGTGTGTTATTGACATTATTCTCCTCCTAAATCCAAAGCCCAGCACTGTACCAGCTACTAGGAAGAAAATTAACTCTATCCCAGCCAAAACTCTGCTGTGGCAAGATAAAGGCAAAGAGGGGTGCCCATTCTTGAAGGAACCATTCTTTGAGGGCATGCTGCAGCAGATAAAGAAGGCAGCTTAGGAAGATGAGGGCAACAAAATACCCGACAACCCGTGCACTTGTCCAGAATAAGTGCTTAAGGTTACTAGGTGTGGAAGGCAGCAATATCTACATCTGGAGGACCATGCAGTAGCTGAGCTGCCACAGTGGCAATGGCACTACAGGTGGCACAAAAGCACAAGACAGACAGTCCCATTGACAGGTCCTTGGGCCTCCTCCTCTTAGCTTCTGTGATGGCCATTTCTGTGGTGGACCGAGCTGTCCCGCTGTCTCTGCATGTGGATCATCAAGGACAATTTTGGTGTCAAAAGGACGTGAGACCATCAGCCTTTTTCCTTTTTTTCCTCCATTTCAATGACTGAACAAGTCAAACATTCCTTCGCCAACCATTCACAAAATGTGAATGCATTAAGTGTTCCTGTGGAAAAAGTATGAGAGAGAAAGAGAGGAAGAAGGGGAGAGGGGCAGAGAGTGGGAGGGGGAAAGGGAGGCAGAGAGAGAGGGAGGTGGGGGAGAGAGAGAAAGGGAGAGGAAGACAGCTGGTGATGTGATGCAGCTGAACACTAGATGTTGGAGTCTATTTGACAAAAAGCAGAGCACCAGGCATATATCCTGGAAGCTTTCCAGCTGCCCAGAGGCCACAGATCATAATTTCTACATTCAGGCATCAGCATGTTCACTTCTACCATGGTTTGATTATTTAGCTGGAAAACATTGTAGTGTTAACAACTTTTTTTCAGTTGATACACAGTAAAATTTGCATGCTGCATTCATAGTGTCTGGGAAGGGTAATGTTATACCATGTTGTGTGACAATCGCCTGTCTTATTCTCAGCCACGATTGTTTCTGACCTAGCAGGGAAACAGCGGCATTTCTGTGGGGTAGAAATGTACAAGGTAAGAGAGAAGGCTTTCAGAATTGATTGGGTTTGAATATTCACATATAACCTATATGTTTGAATGGCCTGGTTCTTTGGCCTGCAGCTGAATTTGTGTAAGCAGGCCTGTTTTTTAGGGGGTACATACTCAGAATCTTTTTCGTAATTCTTTTTTAATATTAAAAAAATACAGATATGTCTCAAGTAAGGCATTTCAAAACTAAGACTCAAAACAATCATTTTTAAAAATGCAGTTCAGTTGTATAAGGAATACTCATTTGAAAGGAGAATTACTTTTTTTTTCTTTCATAGCTACATAACTAAAGGAAATGAACCCATTTAAAAAAAAAAAAAAAAAGATGGGTGTAGAGAATAAGACTATGTATTAAGAACTTTCTGAAGCTAACCAGAAAGACCCAGTCCAAAGAATTTTGCCAGAGCTGATTTAGTCCATGGAATTTGCTATGCAGTATGAGAACACCTGCAGAAGGGAAATATTTTTAAGGTTCATGGAATGCAAATAACTGCTATGCTCTAGCTACTCATTTTGATCAAACTTGCTACAAGCTCCAAAAATTGTCTGAGAAGGTAGGGTATCTTCCCAGATTTTTACAGAATATATTCACTCAGACAACCTCCACTTAAGGTCTAGGCTCTCTTTTATCTTGAGAGAGTTGTCGTGATTTAACCTCAGTTGGCAACTAAGCAGCCGCTCGCTCACTCCCCCCGGCCCCCTGTGGGATGGGGGAGAGAATTGGAAAAGCACAAGTGAGAAAAACTCGTGGGTTGAGATAAAAACAATTTAATAATTGAAATAAAATGATAATAATAATAATATGATAATAATAATAATACACAAAGCAAGTGATATGTACTGAGCATGACGTCACATGGTATGGAATGTCCCTTTGGCCAGTTTGGCTGTGCCCCCTCCCAGCTTCTTGTGCACCTCCAGCCTTCTCAGTCGGTAGAGCATGGAAAACTAAAAAGTCCTTGGCTAGTGTAAGCATTACCTAGCAACAACTAAAACATCGGTGTGTTATCAATTTCGTTCCCATCCTAAATCCAAAGCACAGCACTGTACCAGCTACTAGGAAGGAAATTAACTCTACCCCTGCTGAAACCAGGACAAGAGTAAAATAATCTTAACACATAAAAGGGTATGTAGAAAAAGTGATATTGTGTATCATATATAAAAATATATAATCTCAATTCTAAGTCAGTGGAGTATGATAAAATTCGTGAATATGCATATATGTATTTTTATCAGCATTTCTGAGGGGAAATGGAACCTTCTGCCTTCAAAGATATCATTATCATATTTGAGCAAATTTGCAGTTTTGAATGAGACCTTTATTTACAACCTACTTGTAAATGACTTCTTAGTCGTTTACAACCTCCCAGAAGTATATAGGGATGAGCAGTTTGTTGCCAACCCTTCATATGTCAGTAATTAATTTAGCATTTAATTTTCTGCATTCCACAGTTGATGCTCATGAACAGATATCTTTCTCTACTTTTAATGCTAAACTGTCAACTAGCATCAATAATGGCATTTCATGCCATTCTTCTATTTCTTTTATGAAGGCTTTTGATAAGAGAAGGGCAAGAGGAGATTTATCCTCTCAGCCAGCTCCTAAAATATATTTTAAACAACAGTTTAGATTCTCTGAAGACACCAAACCGTTAATGAATGCAATCCATGTCTTGGTGGGAAACTGTAAAGGTCAATTTAAAACATATAATGAATTACTTCAGGTAAGTGAGGGAAGTCAGGCTCAAGTTTCCAGGCAATTACAGACAATCAAAGATTCCCATTCTAGATTCTTGAGGAGCAATGAAGATAAAGTGTTCTGTAAAACACACCATCAGAGCTTTCGTGTTAGAAGGATGATCATGAGGCTCTTCTTTTTTAACCACAGAAACCCGTCAGAGAAATGCAACAGAAGACTTTGCCCCAGGCTTCTGAATGATACGTTGCTCTTGCTACACACAAGCTCTCTGACCCACAGTCAGAGACCACAGAGCTAATGGATGTATATCATAATAAGGCCTACTCTCTGCAACTTTTAGTGCATTTTGAGGATGGTGGTAATAATAATAATAATAATAATAATAATAATAATCTGTAAACCTTGTGTCTGGACCTTAGAAAAATCACAGTTTAAGGCAGTGAATTTGTATTCAGGACTCCAAAGTGAAAAAAAAAAAAAAAAGTAAGTTCATCACTATTAAGTTCCTTTTAATGTGGTGCAGCTCCCAGCCCTAAGAACCTGGAGGGACTATTTACTTGGAGGAACTATTTAATGAGATAACTGCAAGTTATTTTGGATGGGACTTTTATTTATATTCCAGCAAATATAGATCAATTACAGTTTCCCTGTCCAAGCTATTTCTTCCTTCCTATCCTGGAATGTCATTGTCCAATAAAGCCATCACAGGGCAAATTCTTCTCGCCTGCTAGAAGCTCCTCTGGTATCTCTCCCTCCTGGCAATAGCTTGTAAAAACCACTTGACTTTTTGGGGCCAATCCTGTGATACTGTGCTTTCCATGAGTTCTCACACAGAACTGCTGAACGTGCTGCTTGCCCTCCCTTGTTCTCCCACTCACCAGCCCTGGCCTGTCTGGGAGGACAATTGCAAACTTCTAGACAGCTGTGGGACCTTCAGTTGATAGCACAATTCTGCTGTTCCCAGACTTCCTACAGAGGTGGCACTGAGCAGCACATATCCTACTGAGTTACCCTGGCCCACAAGACTCACGCCTGCTCCCTCTGCTTCTCTAGGGGTATTTCTTCATCTTGGCATTAAGCTCCCAGCTCCTAGAGCCTTGATGGTGTCCTTCTCTCCTTTACCTCCCTGCACCTTTCAGGGTGCATCTGGGTCTTTGATTCCTTGCTTAGGGATCCTACAGATTTCAGGTTGTTTTTTTTTTTTTAAAAGTCTACTCTCATGATTTACTTAAATGTTATCTCATCTGCCTCCTATCTCCTTGTCCTGGTTTCAGCAGGGATAGAGTTAATTTCCTTCCTAGTAGCTGGTACAGTGCTGTGCTTTGGATTTAGGGTGAGAACAATGTTGATAACACATTGATGTTTTCAGTTGTTGCTAGGTAGTGCTTACACTAGTCAAGGACTTTCCAACTTCCCATGCTCTACCAACTGAGAAGGCTGGAGGAACACAAGAAGCTGGGAGGGGGCACAGCCAGGACAGCTGACCCAAACTGGCCAATGGGATATCCCATACCATGTGACATTCCATACCATGTGACATCATGCTCAGTATAAAAGCTGGGGGAAGAAGAAGGAAGGGGGGAATGTTTGGAGTGGTGCTGTTTGTCTTCCCAAGTCACCGTTACGCGTGAGGGAGCCCTGCTTTCCTGGAGATGGCTGAACACCTGCCTGCCCATGGGAAGTAGTGAATTAATTCCTTTGTTTTGCTTTGCTTGCGTGCGTGACTGTTGCTCTACCTATTAAACTGTTTTTATCTCAACCCACGAGTTTTCTCACTTTTACCCTTCCAATTCTCTCCCCCATCCCACTGGTGGGGGGGTGAGCGAGTGGCTGCGTGGTGCTCAGTTGCCAACTGTTAAACCACGACACTCCTGCAAACCAAAGGGGAAGGGTACTACTAGTGATACATAGTGACTGATGACTTCTGACATGCCTCCTTCTGCCTTTTTCCCTTAACTAGAGAAGGCAATCTGTTAACCCCTGGCAACAGTGTTTAAGTGCATCATTTGACCGTCATTCTATTGAATAAATTCTTTAAATATGTTAAAGAGATCATTTTAACAATCTGAAATTGTTCTACAGCATTGTCTTTATCTCTGCCTCCGATACTGATAAGACAGTTCTCTTGACATAGGAATCCTGTTGGATACACAGTTATATTCCCCACGTCAGAAAAATGCATTGAAAATATGGATCTAATTTATCAAGTTTAATGATTATTATTCATCTGGAAAAAAATAAAATTAAAAATAAGGAAAAAAAAGGCAATTAAAAGGGGAGAAGATAAAAAAGCTTTACAAAACAACAGACTTCAAAGCCTTCATGTTTACTGAAAACCTTGTTGTCCTACTGCTTAGCCAATAAAGATAATTGGCTAGAAAATCTGCACTCCCAGTCATCTTCCCGCCTTTCTCTTCAAACTGTTGTTGATGAAACTCTTAGATAATGGGAATTTTACGTTCACTCACTTTCCAAAATCTTGTGTCCAATATGAAGCCTTGCTTGAGATCAGCATCTCATTTTTCAATTGGTATGAAAAGGCCGAAAGACAGGATTTGCTGACGATCAGCCAACTGCAAATTGTAACTGGATTCAGGCACTCGAAATTAAACTCTTTGATGGTAAATGACCTTAGGAATCATATTGGATCAAGATTAAATAAAATTATTACAAAAGAGCTTTTAATTCTGATAGAAGAGGCTTACTTCATGTAACATAGATATCTAAAAAAAACCCTGCAATTGAAATCCCCCCCAGGAACAGCTAATAAAGAGATGTGTTTTTTTTCTTTGAATATTATGTCCATTTTTCCCGTGCCATGATTTTTAATCAGGAAAATGGTTAGTGCAGCATAACCTAAGAGAAAGGGGAGCTCATGATAGAATTTTCCCCTGCAATTTCTGTAGCAATGGTTGGGTTTTGACATAGAATATTTTGAAGTTGATGAGGCTATTTTTTCCTATGAACTCAAGGGGTTTTATCTAATTTGGAACACATTTAATAAGGCAAACTTTACTACATTAATTCATAACACAATTTCAAGCTAGTTCATAATTATTTATGAAGGATCAGAACTTCAAAAGAGGTGGAGACTTGTACGAAAGGCTGGGGAATCCTCAGTATAACTCATTAAAAGAACTGAGAGCCACTAGCTAGTGACTGTTTGAAAACCATAATTTCAAACCAACAGTAGTAATATTCCAAGTGCAAATGCAGTCAATTAGGCCAAAATATGTTCATTTATTAAAAAAAAAAAAATTATTTACTGAAACACTGTTTAATATTTAAATAAGTTCCCATGGTTCTGCTTACCACATCTACTAGTGGGAAATGTCTTACATTTGTTCTCGACTTTCATATTCGTATTTGCATTAAAAATTATTTTTAAAAAATTAAATTAACAGTTTCTAAATACCATTAATTGACAATTAATAACAAAAATACATAATTTTCATAACTGTTCAACTTGATTTTTTCCCCTCTCCCGTTATTTTGAGATATTTATGGTTTAACTATATTCAAAATCCCGAAGGCATCCACCTAAAAGAAGAAATGAACTACAGCATTTTAGACCAAAAACTGTCAGATAAAAGCAAACAGTTTTATTTCCCATAAGATATTCCTGAGAATTTTTGACACAGAGGTGCTCATCTTGAATTTAGAAAGCAATATAGCAATCCTGCCTGTGTTTCTAGGCTCTGTCGTGTTTTCTTTTTTGTCATGTACAGTCAAATTGCTTCAGCCTTTCCATGAACCTCATTGTTCTCCTCCTCATAACTCAGCAGCGTTGTTTTGCTTCTGGTAAGGCTACCCACAGCTTTGTCTTGCCCTGTAAATGCTGGGCCTGAAGGTGCTCCCTCACAGTCCCTTATGCAGGTGTCATTTCCCCGACTCAAGCCCTGGCAGTCTGCAAGAATTTGCAAGCAAGAGGAGGGCCAGCGTACAGAGTGTGCCTCAGGCAGGGACCCCTTCTCTATACATCCTCTGGGTGCATTCAGGACCTTATATGAAGTCCACTTTAGATTTTTATTTACTTATATCAAGAGCCCAAGTTTTCTGTCAGGGACATAGGAAGCGATCAAGACAGCTCTTTGATAATGGTGCAAGGAAAAAGATAGATAAAACACATGCTCTCATAGGGGATTCTTCCTCCCAGCTGTGAACTGTGATATACGTTAGTGGAAGCACTTTCATTTGATTGTGTGATAGTTTCACAGGGACTCATTAAGTGAAATTTTAGCCTCATTTAAGTTTTCCTTTAAATTTCAGTGACTACTGAAGACAAAGAATTTGTCCCTTTACATTTGGTTGTGACATTAAGATGCAATGTGTACAGCTCAGTAGAGAAAAAAAAACAATATAAAGTTTCGTGATTATCTCCACACAGACCTATTTAGATCCATTTTCAGAAGCAGGGTCCTGAAATAAAATGAAAATATGTTTTGATTAATAACAAGCATCAAGTACAGGGTGTCTTTTTGACAATTTTTTTTAATTTTAAGTTCAGGTTGTATGACTTAGTATGACTCAGGCATGGTGTTGTTAAATATTTTCAATGTACTATAGATATGCTCTTATATCTTACATAATATTTACATGCATATTCCAAATAAGGGGAAGAGATAAACAAACATTAAATTCCATTGTTATATAATACTTCAACAACAAAAGAAATTTGGCTTTTTTTAACTTGCCCACAGTAATTTTCAACTTGGCACAGGCAAAGTATCCATTTGTATTATTCTACATTCCTATCCTTACTGAAAACAGACTTAGCCAATCTTTCCACTTAAGCAACTAATAATTTTAAATATAATTTATGAATAGTACCACTAAATAATTTTGAGAAGTGAGTCTGCTCTAAATCCATCTAATTGGTTATTTGAGATGAAACATTTACTGAGTTATGGTACAGGCTCTTCAACTGTCCCTGTACATTTATGTACATTCCTTTGTAGATGTAAAATTTAGCATGACACTAAAAGACATGCTCTTGAAAATCTCTTTAAAATATAAACACTATTTTCTGTCCAAGATTATGAATGAAGCTGAGTATATCTAAGCCTGAGAAATTAATGGAAGAGTATGGACTGTCAGCTGTATTAGGGATAAAAAGCTCTGGCGCTGGCTCAGTAGTTAGCAATGAGGTGAACTATGCGGATAACGGACATGTGTGCAGCTGGCGTGGATAACCAACGTTTGTCATCTTCTTTATTGAGTCTTTGCAGAGCTGCATTCCTTAGTAATGTTCCAAGAATTGTTAGATATCAGCAGCAAAGCGAAACAACAGCAACCTCCCAAAAGAAAGCATCGCATGGATACAATTACAGGAATTGCAAAAAATTGGCAATTGATTGGCAATTAGATGAACCTTGTATCAGCAAGGTTCATCTAAGGTCAAAGGAGGGATAGCTACATATGCTAAAGGAAGAACAGACGTTACAGCTAATGAGAAACGCCATCACTACTGTGCCGCTGGGAAAAGAAAATGAGCAATACTGTAAGATTTTCAATTCAGGAATTGTTCCTTTTTCTGGTTGTACAATATCTACCACATTTTTGGCAACTACTGAAACATGAATAAGGACAGCTCCTGCCTACGTTAAGAAGCTGGATTCATATTGAAAACAGCAATTGCTTCCCCAGGTCAGACGAGACAGCAGATCATGCAGCTGAATAGACAGTATCCTTAAGAACAAATTCATACCTGAGAATCTTGGTTTATTTAAAATAAAACAAATACTCAACCCCCTCTAGCCCTAGTTTTAGAGAAAATTTTACAAATATGAATCAATTTACACTAAAGATTGAAAAGCAAGAAGGCAAATATAACCAAGCTGTAAAAAAAATTGCTCTCCTCTGTTCTTTAGGGGATCTGGCTCACAAATGCTGAATAGTTGGGGCTGGCTATGTTGTATGTCAACCAAACTTTTCATATAGGTATTAAAAATGATGGGTTTTTTTAATAACTCCAAAACACAGCACTATAGTAGCTACTAGGAAGAAAATTAACTCCATCCCAACCGAAACCAGGACACCTAGCTTATGAAAAAATCTCAGTCATTTCCACACCAAGACAGGATCAGTTCTCTCAAGAGTAAAAATCCCAAGCTCCCTTCTTTAAAATAGACTGGAATGATATTAACGATAATAATAAGAAAAAAGTGAGTTGAATTAATAGCATTTACTTATCTTTACTTAAACCTCATGTTTTGGTGCAGGTCCTGTAACACGTTAGGATGTTACAGCTATTAATCAGTGTCTATATGCTGTCTAACCAGCATAAAGGAGCCTGTATCAGGGAATGATCTGCTTCATTTTTTTCCGCACACCCACCTAAACATCCTTTTACTCTGCTAAAATCGGGCCTTTGCCATTCAGCACTGTAGTCTTGCCATGTCCTGAAGAGCTATGAGCTCTCTGGTGACTGCTTTCTTCTCCCTTCAGCCAGAAGCCATAGATGCCCCTTGCAGAGTGGCTGCAGAAGAGCTTCCTGCTGCTCTGGCACCTTGGGGCCATTGGGACGCCCAAGGCTTCACTGTCATCTATGACTAGAGCCACCATGCTCCTCTGTCACGTCATTTCTGGCTTCAGGCTGATGAACTTCCCTGAAGAGTCAGGCAGTGGTGTCTCTTCTGCTTTCCTTACTTATGGGCATAGCTGCTGACATCCCCAGCTGAAAGTCTCACCCAGGGATCTTCAATGGCCACTTGCTCTTCACATGAAAAGTAACCTAAAAGGACCCGGGCAAAAAAGAAAAAGCCATTGACTTCTAGGTCAATCTTCCTCACTGACACTAGAACACAGCACAACACCCGTTTGGGAATTTTTAATGGAGCAGAGAGCAACAACAGAGATGAATCAAACGCAAGCAGCCTCTGCAAATTTTCAAGAATAAACTGAAGTTTAGTCCATAAGGCTGCAATGGTAACTATAAATACAGAGCTACCTAAACCGTAATGGAAGATATTGTCAGGGCCGTGAGGGCACTGCAGGCCCTACTGTCCCTGCCCTCCTTCCCAAGGGCTCCCTCACCCTGCCCAGGGCCCAGGACCCCATTTCAGCCCCCCGGAGCCATCAGCCCCTGCCCCAGGGACACCACTGCAGGGCTGGTCTCCAGCTCCCCACAGCTCTGCTCTGCCTGGCCATGAGCCCCCCGAGCCAGCACCACCCATGGGACCATGTCCAACAAGAGATGGTGCAGATGGCCTGTCCAAGCTCTTACAACACAATATTTTAGTTAATTTTGGATTTGGCTTAAAGCAAGCATCAGAAAGCGACAACTGAAGACGTCAGGGTTCTAGTCTGATCACTGCCATCACTTATTCCTGAAAGGAGCTACTACTTTCAGCCTTTTTCACTCTGACCACATCAACTTAGGAAGATATTATGACTGAATACTTTAAATCACTCAACCAGATTATATTTTTCCTTCTCTTTTTATGAAAAATATGAAACTTTTAAGTAAGTGACAGGGAAGGAAGAAAAAGAGATAGAGAGCGAGGAAGAGGAAGAGGAAGAGGAAGAGGAGGAAGAGGAGGAAGAGGAAGAGGAAGGGAAGGGAAAATTAGAGGAAGGAAGGAAGGAAGGAAGGAAGGAAGGAAGGAAGGAAGGAAGGAAGGAAGGAAGGAAGATGAAAATAGACTAATTCCAGAAGAAATTAAATAAAAGGAGACTTGGCAGTCAAACATAATGTAACACACTCAGTCATTTTGGCACATAATGTTTGGGTTGTTTGAAAATTGTGATCTCTTTATTCCTACCTTGTCGAGACTGAGAGCAGGAATAGTCGTTTGTATTTGCAGGTACTGAGTGCAACTCAACCTGAATTGCAGGTGCTTGTGTAAAACAAACCGGTTATAGAAAAGGATGTCTGCGGTACAGAGGTGGACTTTGTAAACTTCATATTAAATTTACTGTAATATAAGCTATGTAGAAATTGTCATTTATGCACCTATCAAGAGGGATAGAAAAGACAATTAGAAATTATCTACTATCTTTTTATCAGTGCTCTTGTCTAGTGTCATATAAATCTGCAAAGAGTTAAAAGTCTGAGTATGTGATGAAAATTACCACAACGTAATTGTAGAATGAAGTGGTGTTTTTAAAAAGAAACTGTTACTTTAAGAACTGAAAAAGCAAAAAAAACCACACATTTCTCACAAACAATACTAACCAGAGCAAAATATAGCAAAGGAACAAAAGATCTGAACATGGCTAATATCCATGCAGTGTATGTCTTACAATGTTCACTAAGTATAAAATACTCTGACAGGTATGTTCTGCAGGAATTCCAATAGATGATTAAAACATGCTATATTATGTATGGCTTATTTGTAAACCAGAGCCAAGATAATATTTTAAAAAGTAAAGCAACCCTTTGACAATGTCTTATCATTCAAACCAAGTTATGAATACATATATTTGTTTTACTTGTAAAAGTCTAACAAATCAATTTTATCATGTAAAACAAAAATGAAGTAATACAGAGCTGCTATGAATAAACACAGAAATCCATATCATTCCAGATTTTTAAAAACCTATGTAATTCTAGTATGTTGGATCTAAAAGTATTTGTTGAATAAAAATCTGTCATCTTTCAGACAGTACAAGGCTAGTTTAAATGTTTTGGGGAAAATCTAATAGATATCCCACTGGGCTCAATGCTTCTACGAAATTTACGAATCAGATGTGCACTTTGTGTGAACAGATTTCATGGTTAATTGTAAAAATGTGTTTTTCCTATGTTACAGTTTCTTTTCTCTGCTTTTTTTTTTGCAGTGGAGCACTCTAGCGTGGTGCACAGGGGGGTCTCCTGAGCCAGGGGAACCTCAGGGGGAGCCAAGAGATGCGCCAGGAGCCTGCAGCTCACGTGACAGCGGCTGACAAGACCTGGGTGGGGCCAGGAGCAATGGCGGCCAAGCCCCCTCCCACGCATAAAAGAAGCCCTTAGGGAGCACTAGCGACCAGGAGCACGGCCAACAGGAGGGGCAAACAAGGCGTGGCGCATCAGCAAGACTCAGCGTGGGTGGGGACAAGAGGGACGGCGGCCAAACCCCCTCACTTACAAGAGCAGCCCCCAGGGAGCGCGAGCGACCTGGAGCGCGGTGCGTCAGAAGGGCGTGGCACGGCAGTTTGTGTGGCAGTTCACGCAGAAGGGCGTGCAGGAAAGGCGCTGAAGCTCTGCCAGCTCAACCAGGGCGCAATGGTATTCACCCGGCAGAAAGCCGTGGCCTCTCTAAGCTCTGCATCCACCACGACGGACGCGGCTTCCCAGACAGAGCTCCGGTGGGAACATGCTGCCACCCAGGTGTCAGGCTGCAGGGTGTGCCCTACTCTTATGCCAGTATTGGACGGCACTAGTGAGCACACCTGTGGGAGTTGCGCCCAGGTAGAGGAACTCCTCCGCTTGGTGATAGAGCTCCGGGAGGAGGTGAGTAGGTTGAGGAGTATCAGGCAGTGCGAGAGAGAGAGAGACTACTGGAATCGCACCCTACCTTCCCTGAGACAGGCCCAACAGGCAGAGAGGACGCATGACATGGAGGATTCCCTATCCTCTCTCCGCCTGGCTGAACACAGTGACTTAAGG
>NW_008825409.1:4813187-4813665 GCF_000699105.1 Pygoscelis adeliae | reverse complement strand
AAGGCTCTGCAGAGGGACCTGGACAGGCTGGATCGATGGGCTGAGGCCAACTGTATGAGATTCAACAAGGCCAAGTGCCGGGTCCCGCACTTGGGCCACAACAACCCCATGCAGCGCTACAGGCTTGGGGAAGAGGGGCTGGAAAGCTGCTCAGCAGAAAAGGACCTGGGGGTGTTGGTCGACAACAGGCTGAATATGAGCCAGCAGTGTGCCCAGGTGGCCAAGAAGGCCAATAGCATCCTGGCTTGTATCAGGAATAGCATGGCCAGCAGGAGTAGGGAAGTGATTGTCCCTTTGTATTTGGCACTGGTGAGGCCGCACCTCATATACTGTGTTCAGTTTTGGGCCCCTCACTACAAGAAAGACATTGAGGTGCTGGAGCGTGTCCAGAGAAGGGCAACGAGGCTGGTGAGGGGTCTGGAGAACAAGTCTTCTGAGGAGCAGCTGAGGGAACTGGGGTTGTTTAGCCTGGAGAAAA
>NW_008825409.1:4806822-4813173 GCF_000699105.1 Pygoscelis adeliae | reverse complement strand
GCTCTCTACAACTACCTGAAAGGAGGTTGTAGTGAGGTGGGTGTCAGTCTCTTTTCCCTCGTAACAAGCGATAGGACAAGAGGAAATGGCCTCAAGTTGCACCAGGGGAGGTTTAGATTGGATATTAGGAGAAATTTCTTCACTGAAAGGGTTGTCTGCCCAGGTAAGTGGTGGAGTCACCATCCCTGGAGGTATTTAAAAGGCATGTAGATGTGGTGCTTAGGGATATGGTTTACTGGCGGATTTGGCAGTGCTAGGTTAATGGTTGGACTCGATGATCTTAGAGGTTTCTTCTAACCTTAATGATTCTATGATTCTAAACTTCTACTGAGACCTGTGGACAACTTTCAACATTTAAAAACACTCCTAATGACCCTTTTCTACTTAAGTCACAGCATTTAGCAATTAGCACGGAGATGTAAGTTGAGAATACTCTGGTGAATGGTACAGCATGAATCTAATTTGAGTTGTAAAAAGGGTAAAATACAACACAGGTACTTGACAACTGGCTAGATGTGGTGAATGCTGTCAGTGCCTCAGTAAGTGCCCATACGATGACTTGTAAATAGTACGTAATAATTTTCCTGGTAAATCTTTCTGCTTCTGTAATCTGAAGAAACAAGGTAGACGTGTACAAAGTCTCTTGGCTATAAAGGAAGACCTGCACCTGTACCAAAGGTTCCCAAGTGGCAGAGGTGCTACCTTGGGGTCCTTCCTGGCTTGTGCATTGCACTTCTCGTACTTGCTTTCTAACAATAAAACAAAAGTCCAGTCTCGCCTTTACCAGGGTCTGCTGCATGCTCTGGCTGGATTATGATGTTGTACTTTCAGCATGAAACACACATATCAACCTTGTCAACAACTTCAGTGTGTCTATGTTTGTCATAATCTTGTTATGCCAGTAAAAATGAATGTCCATTTTACATCATATTAGTGCTACCAGGACAGGGAAAAAACAAGAAAGGAAAATGTGATGATTTCTATACTGCCCTAACAAGCCTTGCAACCACAGCTTTTCTCCTGAGTCCCACTGATGTGTCTTGACAGGACCTGATAGTCTGGAAAAAGACTTCCTTGTGAATGTCACCATCCTGCATACAGAATTTATGTACCTCTTTCTGCATGGGTACCTATTTCTGCTTGAGGATTTATTTTTCTTCTATTATAATCAATGGTCTAAATTCTTCAGATTTCCTCCTTGCTCTTCCTCTCCCCGTACATGTCTAGCCCTGTGCCCAGCTTAATTTCCAGGTAAGTCAGTCAACATTGAGACCTCTATCTTCCTCTGCTGCCAACAGGGCTTGAATCTTCCAGCTGTGGCACAAATACTGCATCAAGTTGCTCCTGTTCTGCTGTTCCCACTCTGACAGCAAATACTAAGTCACAGAGGTTTATTTTTCTGCAGCAGTGTATTATTGCTTCTTCCAGCATTGGGCTACTCTGCTTAAATGCTACACAGGCAACTGAGCAGCCCTTGGGCCTGGGTCTTATTGAAGAAGTACGCTTAAAACCTATACAATACATTAATAATCATAGAGTCAGCAGGCTAAACATCAGTCTGTTGCTGTATTTTGTAAGCTGTGCCCCTGGACAATAGGTCTGAGACATTAACACAGCTGAATGAAACAAATATCTTGCAGAACACAGCTGTGAGTCAATTTGTAATTTACTGAAGCTCCCTTTGGGCAGGACAGGTGGATAAGCATCCTAAATCCCCTGTGCTCTTTTTCAGGCCACAGTTCCAACTAGGAGACTCTCAGCCCCTCAGTTGGTAACACCCTGAATGAACCAGTGACCATTCATGTAGCCAAGTTGCTCATTATTTTTTGATGTGCTATTTCCTCTAGACTGGATGCTGATTTTTGTTTCTGCATAGCAAACTGAGGTTTTTAATGCTTTCTGAGTAAACTGAAGATATGTTAAAAAATCTTACTAATAAACATATTGCATCCTGTGTCTTATTGAAGACTTTCGTCTGGTTCCCAATGTCAAACTGTCTAGTGAAGTGGCTATAGCTTAACAGACATCTGTCTTGAGGGTGGTAATTTTTCCTTGCCCTCTTTGTCCTGAGTGGCTCTGCTTGCCTTTTATTCCCATCACCATTTGAAGATAAATGTCCATTCCTCTGCATCTGGCATAGCAAGAGATAAATGTATAGAGGGCTCTGAAGTCTTTTATTAAAATTTTAGTGTGTGTATATATATATAAAATAGAGATATACGTATCATATGGTTATATATATATGAAGGGGAAGAGCTCTTTTCCCCAGGCTGTTATTTTGTGAAGTAGTTCCTGATCTTCCCTGTAGTTTTTAATCCATGTCTGTAATTCTGCAACACTAGTCCCTAGCACCAGCCATCCCCTATCCAAATTTTTTACTGCCTTTCCACTAGTCCTGTTCCTGAAAAACATATTGTGGTTCTGTTCTGAACTTATGTTTCAACAACACTCTCATTTTACTATCACTGCCGCGTGAAAGCTGGAAGCAGTCAGCAAATTGTGGAGAGAACCACTATGTGACCTTATTTTAGGAACAATTCCTCCTTAACAGCAACAGCACGGGGATTTTTCTCCTGCAGCAGTGAAAGCATTTCTACACTCCCCCTGCTCCCAAATCCTGCCTTTGCAGGACTTGGTTACATGGTGACACTGAAGCCAGGGTCTGTCTTCATTAATGCCTCCCAGGCTGTGCAACTTCAGGGTACAGGAGTGAGGAAGAAGCCCATGTCTGACAGGACACAGTGTCTGTGAGCCACAAGCTGCTCATCCATCTCCATATCTCTATTAAATAGCTATTGCTTCCACACCATCGTGTGCTGTGAATCTTCAGTTTCTTCTTAATGCCCATCTGTGACCCCACAGGTATAACTGCCACCCTGCAACTCCAAGGGAGAAAGAAAAGTCTTTCTTTCAAGGAAAAATAACAAATACAATCAGGTTGGCCCAGATGCTTTAAACCAGAAATTCTGAACCTTGTTTGCAGACAGCGCTAAGAGTCTGCGGCTACGTTATAGCAATGACCGTAATTTTAAATAAAGACTTTTTTGTTTGTGAAATAAAATACTTAAAGAAAAATAGTTAAATAAAATAGTTTTTACTGGTTTTATTTATTGCTTTCTTTTCCTCACCTTCTACCATGTCTCCGTGGTTTAATGGCATCTGCATATGACCATCCTGACAAGCTGTCCTCTAACCTTAATGCGTAAAACCTCCAATCATTTCCACCTACTGCCTGCCAAAGAAGAAATGTGAATAACGCTACTTTATGAGCAAACGGGGGCAGGAAAAAAACCCTAAACCAGCAGAAGTGAAAAGATCTAGGAAATCTAACAAAAGTGGCAAAGATTGCTTGCACAAGAAATTCAGGCAATATTGTTAGAGTCTATTTTAAAACCTCCAACAATTAATTCATTAAATTTTTCAGTCTTGTGTCTTAAAATTGTCAGGTTTTTGGATGTATGATTATATATTGTATCTTCAAGTCCCACAATTTATTGTAAAAGTTGATTTTTTTTCTTATATCTTGACACTTTCCCTCCATAAGGCAGAGCTAATACAGGTCTCTCTTAATGAGGCTTTCAGTCCCCAAACAGTCTCAAATTGTACAGCATACCTCAAATGAGCCTTCAGTTTCCAGCAAGAAGTTTTTAATCAATGCATCAATTAGGGCAATGAATTCACAATTCCTCAGCAGGCTCAGAAAGGATTTTCATCTTGAATTAATAGAACAGATTAACAAAAAAAAAAAAAAAGAAAAGCAACTCATTTAAATGTAATAAGTTGTGACAGCGAAAGGAAAAAGTTATGAAAAGCCACCTTTAAATATTATTATCAAACTTAAGCTATTTATATTAAATGATATTTTTTTTTCCAAAATCAAAAGGAAAGAAAAAAACCACTTCTTTCTCTTTTGGAAAGTAGTACTGAATTGCTAGTTTTATTTCTGAGTAACTTGATATAGAAAACCAAAGCCAATTGCTTTTCTTAGCTCAAACCTAGACAAATAACTATTAATGCAATATATCTTCATTTTAAAAAGTTAAAATGTTTAAATACAAAAAGGAAAATGATGAAGATGTGTATCAATGTAACAAGTGAGATCTTTCTTGTTGCATATACTATTGTACTTATTCTGTCATTGAGAAAGGACTTGTAGAGAGAGAAAAAGAACCCCATACATTTCCCTTTCTTTCTTTTTTCCTTATTATTTCCTGAAATTCAAAATAAACAATAATTAAACAAAGAGGGATCTTTCTTCCTTTCAGATATCAATATCTTCTCACAGTGAAGTGTTTCATTTCAACTCTCCAAGTATCCTCCAAATGCACAAATCCATGGTATATATTAAAACCAAGTAAGTCCCAAAGACAAAATGTAAAAATTGTTAACCTCCTGAAATACCCTTAACTGAAAAGAGAATAATAGGAGAGGCTTAGGCTAAGAAACCTGTGGAAATGTCATGGAAGAAGGGTTTCAAATGTTATTTCGTTCAATGTACTGAGGTTATCAAGTTATTTTCTGCATCCTGTGTTAAACTTCTGAAAGTATTGCAACAAATATTACAACTGAAAGAAAATAAAACTTACAGCTTTTGATGTATCCTCCCATATCAAAAGAACTTGCTATAACTGGTAGGAAGATCTGGGCTGTTTTAAACACATTTTAAATGGTTTGCATTTGCTTTCTCCTGATATTTTAACATTCCCTTTACTGAATTTCAAAAGGAATCATTCTGAGCATTAGTTAATTGTAATGCTTTGGTTGCAGAATAATCCCCCTTTTAAAGTGACATTCTTGTTGCAAATAAAAATACTATTAAAATCCCTTTCTCCCCAAAGAGGTGCACCATTCCAAACTCCTTGAATGATTATTTATTTAGGTATAATTTTCACAGGGAGTGAGTGATCACTGTATGAATAAACTGAGACCCCAGAATTTTATGTGACAATAAAGACACATTTCATAAACAACTAATGGCAACCCCAGGGCCATAACCAGGCAGGATAGTGAGTCCCAAATAAAGCAGAACCTTCATCATGTACTGAATAATAGTGTATCTAAATGGGATCTGAAAAAGGGATGGTCAGAATCCGCCTGCAAATTAGTATGATTAATGTGCAATTAAATACGAGAAATATGATTGTTCCCTCACATTAAATACTTTGTATAATTTCTCAAAGTGACTGTGCAAAAGGGTTCAATGAGCACTACATAATACACAGACATTTGAAAATGGAAAAATAAAAGTTTAAGTGGACACAAGAGTTTCTCAGGAAATGCCATGTCCAAAAAAAAGAAAAAAAATCAACTCCCAATGCCACACATGAAAGTAAATACATAGAATTGATGCTCTAGCAAGAAACAGTTCCGGTTGTGACATACGGTTTTGATATCTACAGCAACCCCCAAAATAACCTTTCCACATTTCTCCAAAAGCCTGGAAACACAGTATATCTGAAGATGGTTTGACAGATCATGGTGATAATGTCTACATACTCACAGGATAAGAACTGCCACTACAGCATTTCGTGATAATAATGGTTTTGAAACTACGCACACAAATGTTCATGCCAGCAGAAGCTGCTGAATTGCTTCAGCTTTGGTGGTGGTGATGATGAAGCACAGAGAATGAGACATGGCAGCTTCTCACAGAGATCTGCAGCTCAGATCTGCCATTCAGGGCTGTCCGTCACCACAAGTTGCAGATTTATCTTTTCCTCATTTGCAGGGCTGTTGTACTGCTTGAACATGAAGAAAATAAGAAGATACCAGTGAGAAATGATGTGGGCATTTCTGGAGGATCTCAGCTCATGGTGATTGTCCACCCTTTACGCAATATATAGCAATTAGTATAGCCAGTTGAGACACGTTAACAAAGATCCTTTAATACAGTTCTCCATGTCTGCACAGCTCTGGGGACGCATTAGTCATAAAAATAGAATGAACTATCTATCTTACAGCTTCTCCAGTTCAAGGCTACTGAGTTTGAGCTGAGAACAGTTTCTCTCTTAAAAGTTATTTTCTCATGCAGTGGTTGGCCCATGAAACCTAGTGTCATTCTTAAAACAGCAGAGAGATGCTTGTTTTGGAGTGTGTCAGTAACTAGTGAGAAAACTTCCTGCAATATGTATAACTGCCAGTGTTCGAGAAGCCATCCTTTGTTCTCAAATTATTTCTTCCCATCAGTGTTCATTTTTCTTGAACTTGCAGTGTTTTGAGCGTGGTTATTCATTGAGTAAAATCAAGTAAATCTACTTTGCTGCAGCTGGCTGAGTTCAAAATAGTTGCAATTACTTTTCTATATAATGGTTATCTAAAGGTATCTCTTTCATAAAAAGGGAATTGTGATAT
>NW_008825409.1:4799742-4806744 GCF_000699105.1 Pygoscelis adeliae | reverse complement strand
GATATTCGTTATTAGGTGAAGCACGCTCTTTCAACCCCAGTCCTTACTGCACCATGCCTAACTAGGTAAGAACTGCTCATTTCTTTCATAAGGGCTGCTCTGTAGGAGCCACCTTTTAGGTCTGTTAGGGCAGTGAAGACGTACATAACATCTTCAGGACTGAGAACCCCAGGGGCAAAAAATTAGCACCTCCTTGAGAGAAAGTAATAATTTCGAGAACTGTGTGAGACATAATTTGTCTGTTACTTTCTCATGTCTGGACAGAGTTTACTAGTTGCCAGTATTTGTGCTGGTGTGCAATGCAATCAAGGATTCCCATGAGGTAAGGCTCAAGTCTGCGAGTCTTAAGTCTGACCCAAGATCTCACAACTTACTTGAATGCAAGTGCATTTGGTTCACCTGTCAAATGACAAGACAGAAAGGCAACTGAAATGCTCGCTTGTGGGGAGTATCTTTGGTCCACCTGAGTCCTAATCTGCCCTGTGCCTAGCGCAGCTGTGCACTGTTGCATGGGAAAGTGATACAATGGGGGCTGTGCTGGCTGCAGAACGCTGCTGTAACATCCCAGTTGCACAGGGGAGGTATAACCATGGAGTGGGAAAGCTGGGGTGAGGCACGACAGCACTGAGCGCTGGGATGGAGTGGGGAGAAAAGACTGGTTACTAAAGCTCACTGGTCCCCATCAGGATGGTCCTCTGCAAAAGGAGTCTCCACAGAAGTTCTTGGCTGGACATGTGTCACTGGATTTTAGCCCTTTCAGTCACTTGAGATTGAAGACACAATAAACTAGCTTGGAAATCAAGCATTATCTATTTAGAGGAACACTTTATATTTATGTATTTTACCTATATCTAATCTCTGTTATAATTCTTGGCATTGTAAGTAAAAGAGGAAAGAGGAAAGTCTTGCATAGGCACATGACTTCCACTTGCTGTTTGTTCCTATGTAATATGTCATTTAAGCTTTTTTATGTGTATCTAAAGCTCAAAAGAACAACACCCATCATACAATATTATATATATGATACCACATTGCAAAATTCAGTGAAGCATTTCTAGCAGCTAGAAAATTACCTGGTTTTGTCTTTTCATAGAAATAAACAAAAACGCAGTATGTCAAATTCCAGTGGAAGATGTACTGGGGAAAAATACCAATGGCTGTAGTTTCCCAGTTCTGTGCTCTTTGGAATTCAACATGCCGTAATAGCTAGAGTTTAGCTGAAACATATGAACTTCATGGGCACCAAGTTTTCCCAAGGACTGACAGCAGTAATTGTTGTTACCTGATTGAATTACAGGCATTGTTTTAAACTCTGCAAAACAATAATGCCAAAAAGAAAGCAAGTTTGAATTCTGCTTTTTGTGCCAGCAGCATTACATAATGAGATAAATATTGGTAATTTTGTTTAGTTCAATAACACTTTCAATTATAGTTGAAATCTCCTTGAAAGTGTATGGATTTTACTGACGCAAAGTAAACAGCTAAAAGCCAAGTGAAAGCAGTCTCATAGATTTCTACTGTCTAATTAAAGTACAGAAACATTGCTTAACCAATTCAGTCATTTACAGGGAAAGAAAAAAAAAAAAAGCTGTTTGCATGTTTGATACACATTTTAATTATTGCAAGATCTCAGGTAATAAAGTTTGGTTTACATCAAAACAAAATATCTGTAGTCTGGGAATTTAACCTCTCTTTCATGTTAAGCAGGACAAACAAGTCATGAACAGTCTACAATATTCGTATATATAAAGACAGATAAACAAGGAAGTCCCATCGCATCCCCTGCGACCCTGGTTCAGCAATATACCAATGCACATTCCTAAACTTTAATCATGTCAGCAGTCCTACTAAACTGTAAAAAATCTACCTACACATATATTTTTTTTTAATTAAGGTTTAATTTCTGATAACCAAATTGCTGAAGGGAGGCAGAATTCTCATCATCTTATTCTAGGTGTGAAATTTTGTATGGCTTCTTTGCCATGGTGAAGAGAATCTGCAGCAATCTGCACGCAGAAATATCATGTCTGGCACCATTCACAATTTATGTACCAAACAGGGCTTCAAAATGACAAATTGCTTATAAAAACATTCTGAGCCTTTTACACAAAGGGGAAATGTAATATCCAAGGTATTCATTAGCATCATGAATATTCACAAAAACACATTTTAAATTCAAACCAACAAGTAGTTCTTGTTTTTAGCATGTCAGAAGACATTTAATCCATGTTACCATATGATTTGTCTCACCAGTCACCATCACGTGTCAGTAACAAAGAATATCAAGTATTCAGAGAGAATTACACATGAAAAACCTCCTCTGGCTCTTGCTAATATAGTAAATTAAAGAGTGTCCAATTCCTGGCTATTAGAAAGACAATTGTCTATAAATTTAAATGGTTAGAACAATCCCTGTCCCTAGTTTGATGCAGCTGAATGCTCCAAAACAATTCCCAGTCACATACCAAAGAATATTTCCATTTAGCAGTTTAGCTAATGCTGTACATATTTGCATGCCTCCTCTGGCCCAGTCGCCCAGCACTAAGCCAGCAGTCTCATTCCCATATTCTCCCTTCATCACTTTCCAGGCTATGGCTTGCACTACCTGATGCCTTGGTAATAAAAAGGGCATTACTGGGGGCTGCAGAAGCCTCTTGATTTGACAATAGGGTGAGGTATAGCACATTTGCAGCACGAAGCAACCAAGAGCTTGCCCTCATAACCTGAAAGAAACTTGGCCAGGAGCTAGGGAGATTTGGAGGATCATAAATTCAGCCTAACTAAAATGAAAGAACATATAGAGCTTATAAAATGGGAAAACTTATAAAAAAGCAAAGCCTTATAAAAAGGCTTTTGCTCTGATTCTGATCTAAACAGCCACACAAGTTAGTTTTCACCATCTCCCAATCTTCAAGGCTGTAGCTGAGCCATTAACTTTGCATGTTTTGGTCAGTGTCTGCTCCCTAAGCCTTTTATATTCTCAGTGTGATGGTCTGTTACGGAGGCCTTCAGGTCAGTTGCTTTCAGTTACCAGTCTTTCTGAAAGGGCTTTGTGTAGCGAATTGCACTTTTTCTAGCATGTCTTTCTCGTTTCCAGGATGCCTTCGGTGGATGTAGCCTGAATCTGTCTGTTTGAATCAATATTTGTCCTAGCTCTGCCTAAATTTCATCACTGTATTCTTTTCAGTGGAGCTTCAATGTGGTTGAATGGAAACCCTTGCTATTGGTAATGATGCTGCTGGAGCTAAAAATGCAATCTTTTTTCCTCTTACTGCTTTGCACGTATTTCTACATAGACTGCTGTTCTATTTCATAGATATAGTCAAGGATAGGCAGGAATGATCACAGGATCAAACTGCATTGCAGCTTCTGTCGCACTATAAACATGCAAACTACAGAAGGATGAATTCCACATGTTTTCATTATTGCTGGTTATAATGTCAAATACAGACAGTCGTATTTAATAATAATCTTAGGATTGTTCAAAGGGGGAGTTATAAAGAGAGGCTGGTTCCACACTGGATTCACAGGGGTGCTCTTAATCAGCAGTGTCACATTGAGAAATGTAAAAACAACTTGGGGGATGGAAAATGAAGGAGTAGTGAGAAAGGAATAAACTTCAGGGGAACTGGAGCTGTGTTAGAAGAAACTGGGATTCCCAGTGAAACAGAAGACATTTATGATTTATTGTGCAAACTGTTGAATTATTGAATCCAAACACAGGACTGGGATTGAGAGTGTTCAGGGTACCTCTATGAACAGAAAAAGATCTTTATCTCAGGAAAGAGAAATAGCCAAGAGATAAACTACCGTGACCAGATGTCTCTGGCCATTCAGACACCCAAGTACTATCAACTTCAGAAGTAAACAGGGACCTAAGATCTAGATCAGTTATGCTGTCAGTAACTATTGCAATAATCCTCTGACCAGCTCCTCGAGCTGCCTTTATACTTTTCAGGGTTCCTCCAATCAGTCTGCTGTCAAAAGAATGGAGTCAATGGTGGAGTCAATATTCACGAGAGTCAAACATTTTAAAAATTGTAATTCTGAAGACACCGCTAAAATAAGTATCAGTGATTAGCAGTGATCAGTAGTTAGTAATCCTAAAGTAATTAGTAATCCTATATATGATTATTGTACTCAGTAAAACCAGATTTCAGAACAAAACTTGGGCCAAATACCTGAGGATGAGGAATTCTAATTCTGCACTTTTTCATAGGAAAGAATCTGTTTTTTAAATTGGAGGGGGTGCTTTGGCATTGTATTTCAAATTAGAAAAAACCCGCAGTGAACATTATTATCAATTGAAAAAACTAAATAAATATTTCAAGAACTCCATGTTTGCTTTAGCTGTTTTCAGGAAACATAAGTAGTTTGGAGCAACCAATTTGACACATGAAAGGCTTACAGTCACTTTCAGTTCTCCTCAAGATTGTACACCTTTATTCACAACAGAGGAAAATTTGATCTCTAGACTCTCACTTTATCTCATTCTATGTGAAATAAAAATACTGAAGATATGCCTACAGCAGGGTTTCTTCAAACAAACAAAAAATACCATAATATCTGCCCTCCTGAAAAAGTGAAGTTGGACGTTTTCATTACTCCTGTAATCTAAACTGGTATATTCCATTACTTTATTTTCAAGGACTGTATTTTTCTTTGGCAGTTTCCTGTGCCCTGTCCAGGAAAGTGCAATGAAAACTTCAGAAAAAGGTTTTATAATGCCAAAACAATAATGTGAATGTAGAATGAATGTACAAGAGTGAACTACCTTGCATGCCAATGTGATGAAAAGAAAGCCCAGGCAGGCTGCTTCCCATGTTTGCTAAATCTTTTTGGTGCATGATTCCACTGCTGATGTGAATAAATAGTGTCCAGATCTTCAAGCTTAAATCTGAGGACTACTAAGCAACTCGTGAAATGTCTTGGAAGGAAAACCCCCCGTTTTTTAAAGGAGGCAAAAAAAAAATAGAATGGGTATTTCAGAAAAACCTCTGTTATCCATCCCAGACCTCAGTGGAAGAACAATTAGAAGAATATGGCCGGAGCACCTCTCCTATGAAGACAGGCTGAGAGAGTTGGGGTTGCTCAGCCTGGAGAAGAGAAGGCTGTGGGAAGACCTTATTGCAGCCTTTCAGTACCTGAAGGGGGCCTACAAGAAAGCTGGAGAGGGACTTTTTACAAGGGCATGTAGTGATAGGACAAGGGGGAATGGCTTTAAACTGAAAGAGAGTAGATTTAGGTTAGATATAAGGAATAAATTTTTCACTATGAAGGTGGTGAAGCACTGGCACAGGTTGCCCAGAGAAGTTGTGGATGCCCCATCCCTGGAAGTGTTCAAGGCCAGGTTGGATGGGGCTTTGAGCAACCTGGTCTAGTGGAAGGTGTCCCTGACTATGTCAGGGGGAGTTGGAACTAGATGATCTTTAAGGTCCCTCCCAATCCAAACCATTCTGTGATTCTATGATATATGGAGAGCCTCATAGAGAGCTTCTGTATTCAGCATGCATTTTAGGTGTCCTCCTCCTTGACAGAAGGAAAAAATATAATTTTAAATTCTAGCAATAAACAGGAAACCTTGAAATACTGTGAAAGCTATTCAGCTGCAGGAGGGAGAATCCTAGAAGAATCCTGCTGTGTTGAGATAATTAGGACATTAATCAACTCCCTGGATAGGGCGAAGCTAACATTCATAAATCCCTAATGCTGGTTCTCACTTCTTTTTGCTTTAATGCTAATAATGTACCATGGTCATACTTGCACCTCCTCCCCCCACTTGGCTGCCACCTACAGCAACAATGTACCTGCAGTACAAAGACTGATGGGCATCAAAGGTTAAGCAATTGCAAGCCGTTGGACAGACACATTGAGGCTTGGAGTCTGAAGAATGGCTGAGCGCACGGCTCAGCTCTGGCGGACTATGCCAGTGCTCATGATTTATTGTTGTTTGCTGCTTTGTTAGTGCTCCATGTCTAATGTAACAGCTTCATCCGGAACTAGCTCGATTCAAATCCCTTTGCTGTCCCCAGCTGCCCCATACTGTTTCAGGTCTCAGTCTTGGCAGAGGAGAAACGATCTAGTTCCAGACGGCAGTGAAGCAGGTGACCTGCTCTCACTGTGCTCACTCTCTAGTGGGGACACGCTGTGCTCAACCCACAGGTGGCTCCTTTCAGGAAGAGTAACTAAGGACCACCTCCCTCCACCTTTTCTTATTAGTCCCAACAGATTATTTATCTTATGGACCATACTGCCTCCCATACCTTTATTCTTTGTGCATCCTGTGCTGGTTTCACCTTGTGCCTTATCTTGAGTGTTGCAAGATGTAGTCCTAAAATTCAAGGTTTTTTATGTTATGAACATATCCTCATCCACAACTGGATGACTAAAGACATGTCTCTGGTACTGTTTCCTGGTGTTTGCTTAGAGTTGCGGGCTAATATGCCAGGTGAGTGCAGTTAGGGGAAAGGAAGAGAGGGAAATCTGAACTGAGGAATTAATCTCTCGACAGAAGAAAGAGCAGCCGGTCACCTCAGCCTGGAAATTTCCTGGAGAAGAGATGCAATGCAATGCACTGCTTTTCTCACCAAAGATGTCAATATACTTATTGACAGAGTCACAGGTGATTAAAAAATAAGGTCATGTGTCACTGAGCTCACTGACAAGTGTGAAAGAAGAAAAGGGTCCTGGCACTAATACAGTCCTGTTGAGCAGTGCCCTGTGAGGCATGGAGGGTGGTCTATCGGCAGCATACTGAAACAAAGGCACTTGTGTAGGGGAGGAGTGCCTTGAAAACTGTGAAGAAGTTTTTTTTTAGGAAAGTGAGTGTCTGAATAAGAGGCAAAAGCCCCAAGCCACAGTGTGGCATAGGGAATGATGTGATGAAGGGAGGTGGCTGTTGAAGGCTGTGAAGGGAGTAAGCAGAGGCAAAGCGGTAACAACAGTGACTGTCTATGAGGAAAAGAGCTCTTGACATTCTTGTGGGGGAAAGAGAAGAAGTAG
>NW_008825409.1:4798171-4799730 GCF_000699105.1 Pygoscelis adeliae | reverse complement strand
TCCTGAATTTAAGAGAACAACTTTTAAAATTGATTTTATTTTTCCTATAGTTCCAGAATTCTAATCTGACATCTTTAATTTAAGCACCACTGCTTTATCTTAGTAAAGGAAGTGTGGATGCATGCTCTGCTCATACCAGGCTCCCATTCAGTTACCACAGCCACTGAGAGTGTGACAAATAGGGCATGTAATCACTGCAGATTTCATTCTTCACTATTTCAGTGTGGCTAGTAAGGCTTGTCCTTGCAGAGACGGTAAGGAAAAGCAAGCTTCAATTATTTTGTGTGGGTTGGGTATACTTGCATTCAAGTGTTTTTGTATAATCTCTCTTATCTTCCACTGAGATGACTAAGTGCATATTCCAACTCTGTCCTACAAGGAGAAAAGGCACAGTTAAACCACTCATGGGTTGTAAGCCCTGATGCAGGAGGTAAGCAGCATCTCCCATTTGCTGACCTGCACTACAAAAATTATCCTGTGTTTCCTGAAAAGAGGGTGCCTATCTCCCCTACAATAGAGAGCCTTGAACTCTACAAACTGTTTCAAGACTGCCCAGAGAGTCCCTTATTGGTCTATGAGGACACCAGACTAGCTGCCCTGGGAGGTAAAAGGGTAGCAGCAGTCATGGAATAGGTGCTAGATGGGGGAGCAACAGTGTCCTCTGCCCTTTACCTGCAATGCCTTGATGACAAAGAAGAGCAGCAGGTCCCAGAAGAGCGCTTGGAGCTGATCCTCCTCATCTGAAAGCTTTTCACCCATCGCTGGTCACTGTGCCATGGATGCAGTGCAGTCTCCAGCAGTCACTGCTCATCTTACAGGCCCAGAGTATCAGTCAGCTGTGGGAGAAGCAGTAGCAGCAGCTGCTTTTGCTCACAGCCATCCTGGGTCTGGTTCAGAAGCATGAGGTTATATACATTCTCATTCAGGCAGTGGAGCCAAAGGCTTTAGTCTGCTTTCTTCTTGTATCTCCATATACTCTAAATTCAGCAGACAGGGGTGTAAGGAAGCAGCATTACAATATCTTAGTGAGATGACCAACAGCAAGTGTGTTGATATAGAACTGCAAGGCACAGCACCTGTTTCAGGCAGAGGGAAGGTGGTCTCAACATAGTGTCCAGGTTGTTTTATATTCCTATTAACAGAGCAGTTCCTATACTGTCTAGGAAATACCAGATAAAAACTTATTGGAGTTTTCTCATTTCCCTCTATTTGTCTAGGATAAAATGCTTGCCAGGAGCCCCATGACAGTGAAGGAGTCACAACAATGTCATGACACCCTTCCTAGCCCTCAGCTTCCTTCTCTGGAAGGGTCATGGGTCAGAGAAGAACTCACCCCTGCCCATTGTGTTCTGGTGTGCCAGCGTTGACCTGACATGACGCAAGTAAGCCACGTCCCCAGCCCCACTCGGAGCCCAGGGTATGGCAGGACTTAGGGTATAGCAGGACTTTGTCTCCCTGACATCTCAGGGAATGCCTCACACTCATGTAGAAATGTGAAGTCATCTGATGTGTCCTGAGACGTCTAGGTGGTGCTAGTGAGACAGGTAGGCAAAAAAGGG
>NW_008825409.1:4776976-4798159 GCF_000699105.1 Pygoscelis adeliae | reverse complement strand
GTCAAAAGGCCATAGTGTTTCCCAAACCTTTTGACACTGCAATCCACTTTCAATATAATATATCAAGCATCTACAGTTTGCTCAACTGCTTCAATATAATCACCCAAGTTCATAATAGATTAGTTCTTCTAGGGTAAGGGAGTGAAAGCTCACTATTCTATACTGTCTATCCTGAAGGAAATGAGATGCTGCCAGCAGCTAAAGGCAGCTAGCAGTTACCTGGATAGAATAAATATCTGCAGTCAGCATTTAATATTTTTCTCATTCTCCACTCCTCGGAAAAAAGATCTACTGCAGACTTAGGGAACTGAACTGCTGCTGACTGTTGCTGTCTAACAGTTGGCAATCCCCTTTGAGTTCTTTGACAGCCCACAGTTTGAGAAACATTGCTCTATAGGACCTAACTAGAGGCTGCCATAGAGCAGTCAATGACAGGGGAAGAGGAAACATTTAAGTGCACTTCATTTAACTCAGCTGAAGGTTCAACTGCAATGAATAATCACATAATACCTAGGTTGAATAGCAGCACTTATTGCAAACACTAGTCAAAATAGGATTTCCAAAGACTTTGTTCCTAATGACGGATGAAAATTTTGAATAATACAGATAGAAACAATTACTATTAAACAGTCTTGGAGTTTTCCATTTTCTTTGCATAAGACATAGAAACTAAATTCGTACCTTCTCAGCTCTTATTTTAGTGACTAATGCTACACTATTTCCCACCTGTGAGATCACAGTCAAAAGGAATGTAAACAATGAAATAAAAACAAAAAACATTCTACATATCTTTCCCTCCCCAGAACACTGCAAACCTAATAACATTACCATCAGAGTGATGCAGAAGCATCACGACTATCCAAATAAGAGATTGTGATTTCTTCCGTATTTATGATGGAGATCTACTTCCCTAAAACTGATGGGAAATTTTCTCATTGCGAATAGGTCCTTCGATTTTCAAAGCTCTGCCAACTTCGAAATATCTAGTTTATGTTATTTCCATAACTACATCCCTTTTCTTGAGAAAATGGGCTTAGTGATATAAGCTCTATCAGTTACTAAAGTACAATACGCAGTAGAGTACCTGATGAGAATGTGTGAAACACCCTCAATCACTTTCTCTAAGGCATTAATGAGCCTTTAAAATAGGATTGCCAAGGAGTTGTCTGATAAAGCTCATTAGTTTAATATGTACTTTTATTTGCATAAGGGCCACCTCAGACTGGGGACACGGGTGTGTCTTGTAACTCTGATGTCAAACTGCCTAATTACAAACATTCTATCTAATTTTAGGATTCATTTACTTTACATTAAATAGGTCACTGCTTCTTAAGTTTTAAGATAAGCACTGCTTAAACACTATACTTAAACATTGAGCAAACTTGCAAGTTGGCAAATTCCAAGACCAAGCTTCTGTTGGATGCTAATAGTACTGATGTAATAGTACAGCACTGATGCCGCATATTTAGAAACTTTTCTTTTCTAATTACAGAACTAAAGTTAGTCATGAGTAATTTATATGTACATTTGCTAGTAGGCTAAACCCTTTATTCACCTATTTGTACTCCAGAGCAAAAATATCTCTCAGCATTTTCTAATTTGTGGTTACACAGGATAAGGTCTGTTAGTTTCTCATCATAAGTTAGAGGCTGCACTTCTCCACTCATTCCAGCTGTTCTTGAGTAGATCTGTTTCAGGTTGATTTACTCATTCTTGAAGGTGGGGTGAACATATCCTAATCAGTACAACATCATCAATGTTTCCTACAAGTGCATGTAAGTACATTTCTTTTCTGGAAACTCTGCATTTGCCTTTTTTCACATCTCAAAGACGCCTCATAATCATCCCTTAGACAGATAACACATAGACTTCTTTCCAAGTCTTTCTGAAATGAAAAATTTTTAGTTTACAGCCCCTGCCTATGCTTTTTCCTATTTACTTAGACAGAAGTGACAAAAATGGAAGTGGGACTGAAGGACAGTTGCAAGCATATCTATCACTGCACATCCAGCTCCTCTCTTTATTTACAAAGTCTTAAAACTTTGTATTACTATCTATTAAAGTATTTCCTGGTTTTGAAAAGGCTTTTAGCAATAACAGTTAGGGAGGGAGACATATAGAAACCAGTTAGAATCTTGTGGGGCCTTGTTAATGGTTTTGGTTTTTTAATAACAAACATGAGTATAACAGAAAAAGCATTTAACAGTTTGAGAGAGATGGTTTATGCTAATGAAGTAACAAAAGCCATTAATTTTTTAAGGTATTAATTTGTTAGTCTGAAATGTGTGTATAAAGGTATTTTCAGCACATATTGTGGCAGACAACAGTGACATCACACCATGCCAACACGAAACATTTAAAGATACATGCAAGTATAAGCTCGCTGATTATAATGCATTATGATACCCTGATGCTCCACTAATCCTGAAGTGATACATGTACAACGTCAGCCAATGCATTAAAGTATCTCCATTACACGTTATGGGAAAAGTGAGTATCGCATATTTCAGGTTACTTTGGAGATAAAAAGACTTTGCCTTTACATATATCCAGCTCCGAACAGAATGCCTCCACATGCAAAGGGAATCCATGGAGTGGACTGTGACTTTCAGGAGGCAGGGGACAGAATTCTGAAAGCGTGGATGCAGCCAAACTCCACCCTCCATGCTACACCTTGTTCAGCAAGCTGAGGAAAGAGCAGCTCTGGAAACGAAAGCCTAAACACTTCTCAGGCACCTGGGGGAATAAATCCTTTCTTGGTAACGAAACGGGTGAAGAAGAAAGCCTTTCTGTGGCTAGGGGGGCAGAACACTGCAAGGGGAAGTGAGGAAAACCTTCCCCAATAATAAGATTGTTCTGCCTAAAAATTAGCCCCATCTTTCTGGTCTGGCATAATTAGGCTCAGGATTATGGACAGGAGGTCCTGTAAGTAATCCCTGATTGCACGCATGGGGACAATCCCAGCAGATTGGACAGCTGGGGGGTATCACCCACTGGCTGTCCATGTTAGCCCATCCACTTTATGGGCATAGTATGCAGTGGCTGTAATTTTTTATTTCCCTGTTCATAAGTGCTGTTCCAAACATTATAACACAGTCACAGCGACTGTTAATGGACTTTTATCACTTACAGATGTTAGCAAAAATTTCAAAGGCTGTTTGTGTTGGAACAAAGATATGTTTATTTTCCAGGTTTGGTGATAGCAAAGTTATTTGTCTGTTTAATAGTGCTTTGTATTTCCATATTTCTGAAATGTTACAATGTTGGGTTTAGAAGTTGAATAATCAAATAATAAAACTGGTTTCTACTAGACTGTACTGTGAAGGTTTTTGCAAGTGAGATAAGGAGGGGATGGGAAAAAGCTTGTTTGGATGAGACATGTCTGCCATTTGTCTTAACTTACACCTTTGATAGCTTTAGTTAAGCCTTGAGAACTTTATGACAGCAGTAATGCGTGTCCAGTTAATCCTTCATGATACCATCAACAGAGTGTGAAAACACTACAGGCAGTTCCTGGGGTTTTTCAGATCGTATTGAAAGGAAGGAAGTATTCAGGGAGTTTTCCTCAGCTTATAGCCACTGGCAGGCTGCTTGCATATATTTTATTAAATATTTATAAGTTCAGCTACCGATGTGCATTAAATATTTGAGGTAAACATGTATCCACTACAGAAAGAGTAGGAAGGCACCAAACAGAGATGGTTTCAGCTGCCTTTTGTTTGCGACTATGAGCTATAACCAAAGCTAGGGGTTTTTTACATGGTTTAACACTACAGTGAGGAGACCTTCCTGAAGCTGTGAAAATTTGGTCTTTTTATCATTTACTGCTTGTTTCCAGATCTGTCTGCTATTATAGTCCCTCCCTATAACAGCAAACCTAATAACCTTCTTAAGGTGCTGATGAAAACATCATCAGAAAAGGAAGTAACAAAGGCAAACTGTTCTTTGAGTGATTCCAGGATATTGTCCCTTCCCCCATTACATTTCTTAAGGCATGGCACTAAGAAGCAGAAACAACACACCTCTGCCTCTCCCTTCTTCAGTTTTCAATGGCTAGGGAGAGGGGAATAGGACTAGAGACCATTCAAAGGAAAATACCTTTGCCTTCCCGATCTGCTCACTTGCAGACTTTATATGCCTCTGCTAATGCTTGGAATTTGTGACATCTAGCAATGCATATTATATATTTAACTGTCTGCTGCATAAGTATTGAAGAGTTGCATTCTCTATCACAGTGGTTGTCCTGGCATTAGTAGTTTTGATAACCATTCAGGGTATTCCTCCATCAATATGTAAAGCTAACTGCATCTGATGCGATGTGCAACTTAAGAAGTCAGTGCTTTCTCTTTTGGAACTTTCTCAGAATTGTTCCGTGCAGAGTTCCTTTTACTCTGCATAAATATTGTTTGGTTACCTTGAAGTTTTTCTACCACCTGAAGAAACACACCAGACACACAGTTACCAGTGGTCTTTGCCAAATTAATTAACAAAGGTTTGACTCTCAGTGGTTTGATATACCTTCATTAGCCTAGTGGATGGCTGAGTGGGCACCTCTGCTGAAAGTAACATAATACCACCCACACAACAGTTGTCTTGAGACAAGTGCGTGCTAGTCAGCAACAATCAGCAGCCTCCAAATGGCCTGGAAAGACTAACTACAGGTATCCCTCCCTGCAACCAGATAAGGAGCACAGCAGGCTGGCTGGAACTCGTATGTGTGAAGAGCAGGTAACATCAGGCACCCTCACTGTGAGCCTGGGCACAGCGAAGCTTATCTGACAGTTCTGCAAGCCCATTGACAAAGATCCTCAGCAGCACAGCTCAGCCCAGTCTTTGGGCTGGGTTCAGTTGTCAGTACTTTACAGCACTGTTACAACAAGAGGAGTTGTTTTACTTGATCAAGATAACAGTGAAAGATAGAGACAAGGGCAGTAGAAACTGTTGCTAATGATCACAAATTATATACAGGTATAGCAAAATATAATAATCTGTAAGTGTTTTGGTATTTTACATTGGTGATAAATATGCCTGCTTACTGGTTTGCACAAAAAAATCCATTAAACAATCCCTTGGCTAGGTGCTCTTCTCTTTTTTTGGGTAGGAAAGAGCCTGACAGATATTTCTTCCCTCTTCCTGCTCTGGAGGGGGCTATTGTCATTTATAGTGTTGATACTATGCTATTGACCTGGTAATTCACTTTAGCTTCTACATACACATGGCTAACGCATGACAAGCCTTATCAAGATAAGTGTATTTGGCAAGACAATGAAACCATCCTAGCTTCAGGTCACTTTCCTAGCTTCATATCAAAATTTCATAGCAACAAAAGTTTCATTTCAACAAGCTAATAAGATACATAGAAATCCTATAAATCAGGGAAAGATACTTTACATCCAGCAAAATGAAAGTTTAAAAGTTTATGCTGCAAATGAACAAGGGGTCTTTGTATTAGCCTGTGCAGAGGTGTGAACTTGTTTTACGTTTGTATAGGTTCGTATACAATTTTGGCAATCTTACATCTATTTAGTGAACTTAGTGAGGATGTCATCATAAATATGTTACAAGGATTCTGTGCAGAAGCAGTAAGAGTTTTCTTCTGCATTAGTCTCTATGCACAATGCAAGGTATTTGTGACACCAACCTACATGGTCGACACTCATTTCTGGACCATACAAGTTTTATGGAGCCTCTGTACTCCCCAAGACAGGAGAAATGGTTGATTACTGCTTAATTGGTATCTTAATTGGTAGTATTCTCCTGCATAGCAGCAGCCAGGACCCTCAGAAGGATCCACACTAGGCCAAAACAGTGCCATCTGTTCCCCTTTACAAATGTAAGGGGTGAAGGGAACCAGCATGACACAGTACATATAGTACAGATTACAGGTGCCTCAGATGCTGAAACAATTTCAGCTTGCAGATACTCTCCTTTCATCATTTTAAAAGGCAGCCATCAACTTAGGTGGTAGTTGCAGCTCACATTTGTGTCTTTCTTCTTCTTTTGGGGAAGCTAGCAGTCAAGGGCAGAGTGTTAAGCCATGGCAACAAGGGGGGAGACTTAATGTATGGGAAAGGAGGAACCTGTCCTTGTCAGCCTGGCACCGTCACTATTATCATGGGTCTCTGTACCTCTACTGGAAGAGAGTCTATAGCACAGCAGATTAAGACCTGAGTCTGGATGGGGATGTAGGCATCAACAAGTTCTCCTGGCTTCGGGTTACCAAAGAGAAGAGCTCAAAGCGTCCTAGAAGTGGTAAAGTGATCCTAAACCCAAGCAAGTCCTCAGTTGTGAATGAGGAGCTGGACATCACGTAGCAGATTCATGCCAAAGGGGCAGGATGCTGCTTCTTTATTTGAGGCTCCTATCTCTACCCATGGAGAGATCAGAGGAAGTAGGAAGTTGTCAGACCAGCTTTAAGCAGTGCTGGGTAAAAATGCACAATAAGAGCTAATCACTACCCTGGTGCTGCTAACTCATGGTGGTGAGGGTCTAAGTAGCACATGCTCATTTCAAAGAGTTGACTTGAAATGGGACTAGCAGGTTATAAATGAATGTGTAAACTGTGTGGCAATAGGTCAGCAAAAGAGGCTAAATACTGTCTCAGATACATGGGGAGAAAATGCAAAGTGCTTGCTGGTAAAATGTGTAGCTGCAGCCTTAGCCATACTGAGAGGAAGGATCCCAGGAATATTATTAAACCACTGTAAGGGACATATTTGACAAATGGCTGAGTTTTCTATTACAACCTACATTTCTCTAAGAGGGAAATGCATCAGGAGCTTATGGCATGCTGGGTGCTGTGGCTGCTAGCAGATGATAATGGAGGGAGGACAAATGGCTGTTTAAGTACTTGTTCTTAATGATCCCAGTCTGGATACAAAGTTCACTTCCTCACAGGGTGAAAAGGCGGAATGAAATTGCCTTGATATTATTGGACTTGATAGCACATAATATCATTCACAGTTCCTGACCGGGCAGTGAGATGACCCCTCCATCCTTCCTTCAGCAGATAATGCTTGGCTGAATCACCCACATGACCTGAGGTGTTCAGAGCTTATCCCTCCAGCATGGGGTAGACAGCATTTCTCAGGACTCATACGGGGACTCAGACCTGTTAAGAGGTCTGATTCTTATGGGAGGATGAGGTTGCTAGTGTCCCTCATATTGTCAGGTTTCCAGACAACATGGATGTCATGAGATCAATGAATAAAGCTAGCAATGGAGTCAGTAAATCTCCCTCGATGGTCCATGAGGCCTTGCGTGACAATAGAGCAGGAGAGCTTTTAGTAAATACAGTAAAAACTCAGAGGACAGGAATGCAAAACCTGCAAATGGCTCCAGACAGCTGGCAGTGGGATGGAGGTTTGTGTGACTCAGTGCTCCCTAAGGGTACTGTTTGGAAGAGGGAGAACTGACTGACAGCCTCGGAGGCCTCAATTACCAGCTTGCCAGCAGTAGGTTTCTGCACCCCAAAGTGATTAGCTAATGATTGGCAGAAGTCAGCATAGCTGCACAAAACAAGGCTGCAGAACATAATTATTGTGGTCCTCATGACAGGCTCAGGTACCTGGAACATGATGAGCTGATGACACTGGGAGACCATCAGCTCTTGGCAGAGAGCTCTGGATGTCAGTGCTCCACTTCAGAAAAATTTGTGCTCACAGCTGTTTATAGCTGGCCCATATGACAGCGTGGTCCTACAGGACCGTGCTGTCTCTGCAGTCCAGATCAGTATATTTGCCTGCTGTTTTACGTAACCTCAGTGCAGCTGGATTAGGTGAGACCTTCTAGAGACTGAAGTTCTGGTGAACAGAAGTCTCTGTGAATACTTCAGTATTGCTTTAACTTGAAAGCTATGCATAGCGAATGCATGGTCTCTCCTGGCAGATAGTATTTAACACTGAATTAGCAGACTGCATTCTGTAAAGGAATTCAGAACCAAGGAGTTTGGTTCAACTGGAAAAAAAATAAACATTCATAATGAAGATCCTCATTTCCCTTTCTAGACATCTTTGTTTCTGAATTATTCAGCTCAATTAAAAAAATTGTATTAGTTTGGGGGACATGGGAGGGTTGTTTATTTATGCTGTTGATAACTTCTTTATTAAACTAGTATTTTCTTAGTTTACGATCGCACTTCTCAAAAGTGCAACCCACGTAATCAGAGAAGCACACTCATCAGTTCCCCACACCACTTAATGAACAACACATGATTAAAGACAGGGGAATGCTTTACAAGGTGCAAGGGCTGTGAGTACACCAGGACCCCTACAGGCTAAACCTCTGATCTGAATGCAGTGTGTACACGTGTGTGTTTTTGCAGAAAAGGAATTGTTACACACTCACTACACCCATCCTGCCAAGCAAACCAAGTTTTGGTTGTAAGTAAATGAGTGGTGTGGTTCTATTCTAGTGGCCACCACACCCAACGTCCCCATGACACGGTTGTCAATCTGTCAGTTGTGATAATGGCAGAATTTTAGAAGTATGGTTTCTATCACCCTCATAAAATGAAATTTATTTAATTTTTCAGATAACTGTAATTCTTATTTGAAATGAGCTTTTTCTTCTTAACACCAGTCCTATTCATGGAAGAAGTACATTTACTGAGAGAATCCCACACTGAATATGCAGCTGGGTGTACAGCTACGCGTCTCTTTGCCCTCAGGAGTATAAATTTCTTCCTGACAAATTTACACAGTAGGAAAGAAGATGATTGCTGAGAACTGTACACAGATGCTAAGATGAGCGGTTTAACTAGTCTTACTATTTGCAAAAGGTAATCTAAATAGTGATTTTTGGTCTTTAAACAGGAGGCAAATAATGCGTTTTCTGCAAGGCAGTCACACCTTACTTTTCATGCAGGACTTCCAGTGCAAAGGATTGCAAAATTAATATTGTTTAGTCTCTAATGAGAAAACAAATTCCAAGTGTTTCCAAGTGCTTTGTTCCTTACAAAAAAATAAAGCCTACAGATGTAGCAAACAATGTTTGCTAATCATGCGCAAACATAGCTGGCCATATAGACACATTGCTGCTGTCTTGTGTCTGGCCAGTTCTCAAACACAGGTCATAAAAGCTGTAGCTAAAAGACTCACTTTGTCAAGGGATACTAACTTCTTTTTAAACAGTGGAGCTAGCTAATTCTAGAGCCAGAGAAATCAGGAGAAAGATTACTTTTTTGCTTATTACACTTCTTTTTAGCTCTCGAGTAAGACTGGTATTATGTAAGAGATGAGAACAAAAATCCATCTATCCTTGGGAGGAGCTGTTCAGAACCCTAACTGAGCCAGTTCGGATGAGGACACTTTTCCTACTGCTATTCTGTCCTGGATACCAGGGCTGATGCCCATATGAAGATTTTCTAAAAGTTATCTGAAGATCTCTCTAGAAGGGTGGTGTCTACCTGCTGTCCTTGAATACACCTGTAACCCATTTCCTTGTCATTTAGATAAAACAAACTGCATGTAAAAACTATATTTCCTGCATGCACCAGTTTGCATTTCCTGCCTGATGTTAACCAATCAAAGTAAAGCACAAGAAATCAATTATATGCAAAGAACCAAAGAGCAGGAGAAACTCATTTATGGATGAGACAAAGTACCACATAGAAGAGGAAGAAAGCTCATCTGAGTCAAGTCCTTAGGAAGACCTCACCCATACAATTACTAACAGGGAAGTCAGGAGGCACCATGAGTATGGCATATTTTAAAGTGTGCCACCACATAAGCTCTTTGGACTTTAGCCACAGTGCTGACAGCAAGCCAACAGGAGGACATAGAGACCTAGAGGGAACTCAGGTGGGCAGCAATCAAAGCAGTGTCAGAGCAAGATAGAAAGACAGATGAGGATGTAGATAGTACAGTTGTATTTTAAAAGTCTTGATCAGATATTCTGCCTTGGCAGGGATGTGTTAATGCAGACAAGAAACAGCTCAGGAAGCAGTGAAAGAGTATCTGCACTGGAAAAAAAGATTCTCCTTTTTCCTAAGTAAAGTATATTTCACTTATTTCACAGACAAACTATTTCTCTTGTATCAGGATAGCTGCAAATAATCCTACTTGTAATTTATCTTAGTAACACAAAAGTAACAATATTAGTGAAAATGTAGGATAACCACATTGCCTATGGTAAATCAAGGAATCTAGCTTCTGAGATATGTCCATTTTATAATGGTTCTCAGCAACCACTCTGTGATTACTCTGCCACATAAAAACTAAGATGACTTCCCCTGCTCTAGAAGTGCCACTATATGGTAGCACTATGTGCCACTATAAATAAGCTTAAGAGATAGAGATAAATATCATCATAATCTAACCCCTTTTCAGACAACTTTCAGATAAAATAATTTTGAGGTTAGGTCTGTCACATTAGTTTTCTGACTTGAACAACATTTTTCTTCAAATTCATACCATCAGATGCAATACAAAATGTGGTTAACCATGGAAATTTTCTTCCATCAAAATAATGTAAGAAAAGCCTTTCAAAATAAAATTTGTGACGTTGTTTGCCTCTAATGTGGAACAAGTGCAACTTGTTTTATTCAACAATCATTTTGCTTAGTCTGTTCAATGAGTCTTTCCATGTATTACAACAAAGTACACGTAAAGTATGTAAATAAAATAAAAGCTATTCTGAATACTTTAATGTGGAAATACTGCACTTATAGCAATACAAAAAACCTTTGGTAATTGAGGTTTCTCATTCATTTTACAGCATTTCTCTTTTGGCCTCTTCTTTGGCTTATTCTGCAAGAGGTAATTGTGGGATTCTGAAATAATGAACGTAATTCAAAATAGGCAAAAATCTAAAACTGATTATGCATGTTTGGTAATAGACAATATATTTGTTTCACAGTGCCACACACACTACAGCAGAAACTGTGTATTTGGTATTCTTCAATTTCACCATACATTATAAAACAGAAAAACAGATATTACAGATTACACTGACAGCTTTGATCATGATGAAGCTCTGGTGTGAGGAAGTCCCACTGAAATTAGTAGGAGTTGTAGATATTTGCTAAGTATGGCTCTAACAGCAGCACGTAAAAGGACAGAGATTAAAGGGGGAAAAAATGATGCAAACTGAACGAAGAATAAAGAGAAAACAGCAGTTTAAAAACGATGCTCTGGACGTTTGAAATAGAGAGTCCAAAGCAGGGTGTTTAAAGTTTTAAAGAAAAAGGTCCCTTTATAGAAAGCTACTGATCTTGGTTAAAAGTTTGAAGTAAAAGTGCCCTCCACTTTAATGGGAAATAAGCACATTTCCCATCCCCATAACTAAAAGAAAGGGAGAAAAGTCACTTTACTTGTTCTTTTTAAAGAAACATTCAATAAAATGAAGTGGCAATATTTATCACTCAGATTAACCACTAAGCATCAGGTTGACTCAACCATAGATGAGAATCACAGCTTTAATTGCTGGTCCATGTATAAATATCCTAAAGTGAAGCATTCATTTTTAACAGGACACATACATTCAGGCTGAATTTAGTCCATGAAGAGCAGTAGCAGCAAGAAAATGAATTTCTGTAAAATTCTGGAAATAATTACCATGAATCTCCAAACGTCTCTTTTTCAACATTGTATTAGAAAATGCAAAGTACTTGAGGGAATTTTCCCAGCTTACCTAAAAGCAGCTTTTGTTTTTATTTTCAGCTTGAGTAAAAGTAGCTATTTCCTCTGGAATTGTAAATTGTATATACTTCTTGCCATATCAGTTTTATCATGGAAAAAAACAAACTATAAAACTACAAAGTCATAGTGCATGTAGAACATGGAATATTGTCATCTGTTCTACTAAATCAAAGGTGACAATAAACTTGTAGCCACTTTGAAAGTTAACACAGCCAACAGGTAAACTCAGAATAAGGACACAGGCATCTTTGTGTAAGAGAATAGTAGCTGTATCCATTGTTTATGCTGCAAAAGAAACCTCCCACCTCTTATACTTCTCAGATTCCTTGGGCTTATTTTCTGAATAGAAAAAGACTGATCTGAATAGAAAAGACTGGTCTTCTCTGCTATCTCTAGAGGACACATAATAGAACATACTATTGCATAAGATTAAACTTAGTGTCACTATGCACCGTAGATGTTTTAAGCAAACATATAGCAAAGCACAAGTGATGGTCCAGTGTCTAATTTCAGTACAAGGAAGTACCATGAAGCTCAAAATTTAACCCCCCCCACACACACACTACAGATAGCATCCTTACTCAATGGCATTTGAGTCTTTTTTAATCAGGACTATGACAGGAACCAGGAAGCTCATGGTCCTGTTGTCTGACTCAGAAGTGCACAGATGTTTTCAGAGTGGAAAGCTAAAATTAGGACCGTTTACTTCATTAGGCGATATCATAATGTAATGAGTAGAGGATCTCTTTATTCTTGAAAAGGCAAGGGATCCCACTGCCCAGCTGCCTTGCTTTACCCTCCACCCCTTTAGACAACTCTGAATAGACTAAAGTAAGAGTCTGAACATCTTATTTAAGAAAAAAAAAAAAAAAATCAATGGATGCTTTTGACCACATAACAGGGTTAAATCAATATACACCAAAAAAAAAATTGTTGATATTAATCTCTATCCTTTATTCCTCTGTTTGCCTGAGAAAGGCAACTGATGCTTACACCATTTTGATATGAAAGGTACTATTAGGAAGTCCAGTCTTTCTCTTCTGGGCATTCTTTCATTAGCATTAGAGGAAACAACTTTTTACCTTGTTTTGTTGTCTTCATCAAGTGCAGGGTTGCTCAAAAGATATCCCCAAACAACCCCAGTGACATACAACCTTATCTTCTTCCAAATTAAGATCCCACAGATGTTTAATCTTTCTCCATTGCCCCCAGTTTTGCTGATATTATTTGATATTTACTGTATGGTTGCCCCACTATTTTCTGCATTGGTCAGCAATTTCATTGAGTACCCCTCTTTTGTTATCTCTAATGTTTCTCATTTCTCCTGTTTCTTATTCTGTTGATTTGTTATTATAGCCACACATCAGCATTGGTCATCTGAATGCATACTCTAACAGATACTTTAACTCTACATCAGCAATTTGCACTGAAACTGACAAGTATATGCCTTGTGCTGCTTCCATTCTTGAGGTGGGGTTTCCCTTCTCCTAGAGGGAAACTAAAATTGCAGTAGCAATTGGGACGAGACCTAAGCTAGTTTTCTCACAAAAATCTCTGTCTTAAAAAATCCATGCCTTGAGCTGACCTGCGTCTCTGGTTTCAATGGACAGAAGCTGAATTTCTTTCAGAAGAAAGTGATGGGGAAACCCTAGTTCAAAGGTTTTTCAACTCCACCAGCAATGCCACACATCTGTCTATGGGCCACATCACCAGAAACCACGCAGTGGTGGCAATGCTTTGAAATGACCATGAAGAAGAGGTTCAGTGACTGGGAGACCAGCACCAGCTAGTAGCTAGCTAGCTGGTACTGGCTACCAATCACCACATCTCAGCCTTCAGGAGCTCATCCTGGTGAAGAGGACTGCAATCACTGCTACCCCTAACTCTAGACAATGATATGTGAGCAAATCCATGAGACACAAGGTGGAGGTTTGCATACAGTCTCCTAAATTCTCCACCCATGATCTTATCCATATCAATATATAGAGCAAAATCAGAAGGATCCATTGCAACTCAGCGTAGTGTAATCATGCTTGTAGAGCTACACTGAATAGAAAGTTGTAAGCCTTGCATTTAACAACGTTAGCTTTTTCACCTAACCTCTGCACTGAATGGTCAAGCTGTGCACCTTTATCACTTCCATGAGCTGAACTCTACTATCATAGGTAGCAAAATGAACAGTACGGAGCTCATTTGGCCAGAGCCCTGGACACTTCCTCATGTGGCCTTCTTAACTCACAGTGCACTGGGTCTACCCTCCTGCATGATAAAAAAAAAAATGAAAGGGCAGCTTTGCTCTCTCCTAACAAAAAATGCATATATAGCATGATGCCTGCATCTGGTGAGGCCTCAAGTGTGGCATGGCAGACACAATGGCTATCTGGAGTAGTGAGAGCCCCACGTCCAAAAGTAGCATAGTATTTTCTATACTACTATACAGAAATACTCCCTGAAATGTGAACTGGGCCTGGGAATTTTAGGGGGAAAGTACTAGCTGGATTGGAATAAGTTTTGCCAGAGAAAGAGCTTGCTAGAATATTCATGTTCTATTACTAAGAAATGTTCCTGATCATGCTTAATTTAGTAGAACGGACACAGCCTCAAAGAGTACTTTAATAATTAAGCTTGTTTCTCTCTAGTTTTCCCTCCAGTACTTTCCCTTCCATGATTTCCCTTCAGTACAATCCAAACTTGGACTGTGAGATAACAGTGGAAAGCATGGTATCAGTAAAGTACAAGCAAAGGAAAGAAAAAGCTTTCATAGTAGAACTGATTATTGGTATACTCTTCTGTTTATTAGGGGCCAGGAAAATAAGAAAGTGGTCCAGGCTTGTGTGAGAATAGAACCATGGGAGTTTATTAAGGTACGATCAAAGTAATAGCAATACATTATGCAGAAAAGATGTGGTCAGGCAACTTTCAAAACCAAAACAATGCTGTCCCAACCCTAACAGAGGCACAAAGAAGTCACCAGAAACTGTTTTCAGACCATGGTTTGCTTCAATTATTGTTAACATACTGCTAGTGTAGACAGTGCAGTGTCCTGTTACATCCTGTACATGGTTTTGTTCTGAGCAGGAGATACCACCATCAGCAATGCTTGCCACAACCCAGCTCTAAAGACTAGCTAGGTTTATCTTCTACAAGTCTTCTTCTGGCATAGTGTGTTATCTCTTATAAGTGTTTTCAAATAACTGTGCAAAGCATGGGTCGACCACGCGTAGCAAATAAATTTAGTTACAGGACAACCTTGAGAAATCAGTGACTTTCATTATGCTGTGCAAAGAGCTGTAGCAACATTGATAAAACATTCAGGGAAGTGAACAAAGGAAACAATACACTTTCCTGAACTGTCCACAGTGAAACAAAAAAAGGATTCAGAGTTCTGCAGCAGCTGCCGCCATTCATAGAAGTGATGCTTTACTTCCAATTGAAAGACAACGCTCTCCTGTTGCACATCCCTGTATTTCTAGGAGAATAAAACCACATTTCACTAAGGACAGTTATTGAGACTGAGGTGTTGCTTTCTATTTTCCTTGTAAAACACAATTTTCCATTTGCAGGTACTTGATCACTTTACAAAGCCATGATCTTGGACAGTAACATTGCCAATAATTCTGCATCTGGACAAAATGTTTTGTCAATTGCACTAATAGAGCTGCGGCCTATTTCAATAAGCCCCTATTTGTTCATATCAGCCAGGGAAGCAATGATCTGGGTGATGAAAAGGAAATAATTGTAACAGCTAGAGACTGACAGAAATATTGGAATTCTAGTAACTATATTTTCACATGTAATTTCTGAACTGGTCAAAAAAAGTGAAGGGGGCAGAGCTATAAACCATTTTATTATATTCAGTGGAGGATTGTAAAAAAAAAAAAAGAAAAAAAACTCTGTTCTCTCTAAGGTAAATCAAATAAAATCATGCAGCTGACCTCCGTTGTGGTTGTCACTTAGCAGATCAAAGTTGCTAGCAAACAGTCAGTTGCACTGACTGAAGTATTCGCGAGTGGTGACTATGACCTTATGGGAAAGAAAATAAAAAGCTCAAGAGGAATGCCTCTAAGGTGATGATTTTTTTTCATTTTTACAGTCTTCTCATTTCAAGAAAGCTTCAACAAGCACATTACAAAGGTGTTGTGAAAACCAAGTTGAAATCTTCCCACAAGATGCCAAGTATTTTCCTGAGTCAATTTGCAAATTCCATGATGTACAGCATTTATAAAAAAGTTCTGCTTCATAAGCATAAATTTCACACTAAAAATGTTGCCTGAGAAGTGGAAATTAGAAGTTTCAATCAAGTCTAGAACTAATTCAAATTTACAAGCAGTTTTATGTGGATGTCACCAAATGAGACTACTGCAGGCTCTTGTTTAGATCAAAGCAGCCTTAAATGCTTACCCAGCTGCAAAACCAGTCTCAGTGCAAGTCATGTTCAGAATATGGCAAAAATATTTCACCTGGATTCTAATATTTGCATGAATATTAGTTTGATCTTGATTGTTGCAGGGAAATGAATGTTTTGGGTTTGCTTTTTTTTTCAGGAGGACTAAGATGGCTGCATTTTGAAATCATGTTTCACAGTTCAAAGTTTAAGATGAGGCTTCTTTTGTCAAAAAGGAGTGATTCTGGTTTTTTTGTCACCCTGACAAGTTCCCCAGTTGAAAAGATGTTCCAGGTGGCAACAATTCCACACACTGAACATTAATCAGATCTGAGAAGTAGTATTTTAACCATACTAAACATGTCATATATATTTGAGATTTTTGTTTTTCTCCCCATCAGGTCTTCAAGCTGAAGAGAACTCCTGAATCATATAATCAGCTGTGGGTGGTTGACCCTGGCTGGACGCCAGGTGCCCACTCCCCCTCCTCAACTGGACAGGGGAGAGAAAATATAACAAAAGGTTCATGGGTTGAGATAAGGACAGGGAGAGATCACCCACCCATTACCGTCACAGGCAAAACAGACTTGACTTGGGGAAGTTAGTTTATTACCAATAAAATCAGAGTAGGACAATAAGAAATAAAAAATAAATCTTAAAACACCTCCCCCCCCCGCCTTTCTTCTTCCTGGGCTTAACTTTAGACCCAATTTTCTCTACCTCCCCCCCCAGCAGCGCAGGGGGAAGGGGAATGGGGCTTGCGGTCAGTTCATCACATGTTGTCTCTGCTGCTCCTTCCTCTTCAGGGGGAGGACTCCTCACATTCTTTTCCTGCTCCACGGGAGACAGTCCTCCACGAACTTCTCCAGTGTGAGTCCTTCCCACGGGCTACAGTTCTTCCCAAACTACTCCAGTGTGGGTCCCTTCCACGGCGTGCAGTCCTTCAGGAACAGACTGCTCCAGCGTGGGTCCTTGGGTTCACAAGTCCTGCCAGCAAACCTGCTCCAGCGTGCGCTCCTCTCTCTATGGATCCACAGGTCCTGCGAGGAGCCTGCTCCAGCATGGGCTTCCCACGGGGTCTCAGCCTCCTTTGGGCATCCACCTGCTCTGGCGTGGGGTCCTCCATGGGCCGCAGGTGGATATCTGCTCCACCGTAGACCTCCATGGGCTGCAGGGGGACAGCCTGCCTCACCGTGGTCTTCACCACGGGCTGCAGGGGAATCTCTGCTCGCCCTCCTTCTTCACTAACCTTGGTGTCTGCAGAGTTGTTTCTCCCACATATTCTCACTCCTCTCTCCTGCTGCAACTGTGGTTGTGCAGGGTTTTTTTTCCCCCTTCTTAAATATGCTATCACAGGGACACTACCACTGTCGCTGATGGGCTCAGCCTTGGCCAGAGGTGGGTTCATCTTGGAGCTGGCTGGCATTGGCTCTATCGAACATGGGGGAAGCTTCTAGCAACTTCTCACAGAAGCCACTCCTGTAGCCCCCTCGCCCCCCCGCTACCAAAACCTTGCCATACAAACCCAATACCTCAGCAGAGTGTGATCAGTTATCAGAAAGAACTAGTAACTTTCTGTATTTTTCCCATAATACTGCTAATGCTGTGTTCAGAGTTTACTTAACACAATTTCGAACAGACTATTTGGGATTTTCTTCTTAAGTCACCAAGTAAATTTCTTCATGCATTTCTCAAACCAGAGAAGTTGCTGATAGTCAAAATTCACTAAACTTGATGTCTGCTCAATTCTTCTACTGCCAAGCCTCCCAATTTATTCTTGACAAAAAGGTATGCCAACATTTTTTGCAAGGGTTACTAAATGAGACAGTATATGTAGCATAACCACATTTCCAGAATTTGTGCTTTAATCAGTAAGTGTCTCTCCAGAACCTGGCAGAACTACAGCAATATCCTCTGCAATTAACATGCTCTGTGCTTCCTTCCCAGGAGAATCAGTTTGTATATTTATATCAGCAGTCTGACTCCTTTTATATGAATCCAAATCATCTCCAATTGTCTCATACTGCTTCAGGTCTCAGCAATTTTACTTCATGCAGTTGAATTCCTTCACAGGAAACTAAATCTGAAGTACCAATGCTAATACTTTTCCACTAAGGCAAAACTTTATGTGGGGTTGCAGTATCAGAAATCCTTTGTTAGGCACATAGCATGCATGAAACATTTGAAAGCTATGGCACCCACAGGAGCTACTAGTGCAAACCTTTCAGCTGATTTGTGGGCTATACAGGGGAACAAGTGCTGTGAGTAACTTTCCATTTGCCCTCCAGTGCCAAACGTCTACAGACTTGCTTCTTTGACAATCCTGACCTTCCAGCTGGTTGTACCTCTTCAGATCTTTTTCATTTTTAAATCATATTTCTGTTTTACTTTACCTTCTTTGCAGCCTATTCCCATGTAAGCCTTTTTATTTTCCTATATATTATCTTTCTTTGCATTTCACCCTTCCTTTTTTTACTATTAACCCAAGGAGCAAATCCTAGCCATGAGACTAGTACTTACTAGCTACTGTGGCAGGACCCTAGGGAGATGCAAGCCAGGACCACAACTTTGCTGTTCACAGAAAGTTGCAGAGTGCACAAATTTTTTCTCAGGAAACAGGCTGCTAGACGACTCAGATAACAGGCAATCTCCTGCTTGCTGTTGGGTACTTCAGGATCAGCAAAAATTTTTGAATTCAAGTAAATGATAGCCTCATTTTGAAAATTCAAGATAATCACCATACAGGAACGATGTGACTGTTCTGTGATTCACTGGCCCAAGAAGTAACACAACACAAACACATCTAACACAATAGGGATGAGAAATCAAACTCCTGAAGTGATATATCCCTTCCTGCACAGAGAGTACCTGTATTCCCAAGAGATGAGGAGTCCCTCTGTGTTTGGGGAAAAAAGCAAAGGGTTTGGGAAATCAACCAGTGAAAACAACCAAGACCCTTCAGCAGTCTACATATAATACCTGTCGAAGGGAGAGGAGCCCTTTATGCTAGCACAGCTGCTCCAAATTGGGCATGGAGAACATGGAGCCTGTTGCTGCCCTTCTCTTGCCTATCCCGTTAGGGACCCAACAGTAGAGCAAAGACCTGCCAGATGTCATCGGCGTTACTCGTGCACACCAAGCAAAAAAAGAGGATGTGGAGGATGGTTTCAAGATCCAGAATGTAACTGTGCCCGTAGAGAACTTGCCATCTCAAAAGTAACTAAAGTGAAGTCATTTCAGCTTGATGCAAAATAACAGAAAGCAGTTATTTTTATTTCTTAGGCTGGCTGGCCACAGGCATTAATTAAAATTATTAAGACCAGTTTGGGCAGCGTGATAACTACTTCACCAATACCTTAACCTAAAATTTTAAAATTAGTCATGTGCCATCTCTCCTAAGTTTCATTTTTCTTGCATTTGACTTTGAAAAATATTCTTTTCATGTTTTTGTCTAAAGTGCACTTTTCTGTTATCTAAAAACAATTAGTTTTCCTGTATTTAAATAAGCAGCAGCTAAATATGTAGTCAGCAGGCTTCTTTGAGATTTTATCTGTAAACATTGCACTGCAGGTTTTCCAATTCTTTTATTTCAAAAATTTATTTTCTTATAACTAGAAAGAGATTACGAAAATAATTTCCATTTCATCTGAATTGTTTGCTTACAAGCAGGTATTTTTATTATCTTTTCAAACTGTTTCAACCACTTTAATTGAGACCATAGTATAATTTCTCATATAAATGTACGGAAAAACTCTTTTAACAAAATATACTTGAAAGAATTAAGAAAATAAGGAAGTTCTTTATTAATCTTACTCACCTTAACTGAAATGTAGTAAGTATGTATAAAAATAAAATTTAAGCCTTTTTAAATTTACAAAGTTTTCCATTTTTTCTTCCTGCATCTTCCAAGGATTTTAATGACAAATATACATCAGTGATCTCAGAAGAATGTAAACATCACCAAATGTATGTTTAGTGCTCTTCAAGCTTAGATATATATTCAGTTTAAAATCCAAAGAATTTGAAGTTTTTATATAATAGCTCTGTAATGTAGTAATGAATGTTTAATTTATTTAGAAAAGCTGGTGTACAGAAATACCAGTGATTAGGTCATGCCGTTAAGCTCTCAGTCATCCACTATGATGTTTCCTGCAATTGTGTGTATAAACAAAATCCAGATCCAGATATACGATCCAGCAAAACACCATTCTGAAGTCTTCTAATTATCTACTCAGCAGCCACACAATCCTGAAGCGGCCTAGAGTCTAATGTTAAATTCAATGTATTTGAATGCCATAAGTTTGTCCATGTTTGCCAAGACTAATGTATTGAAATAGGTTCTGAGCTGCTCAGCTTTCATTTCAGACCATATTCACCAGTGCCGCACAAAAGGCTTGATCTGATTGTTGTTTCCCAAAACTTGTTCTAAGAAGGGCAATTTGTCTGACAGAACAATGTCTACAGCCTCCTGCAGGAACTGATTCGGACTCGGTGGTGATTTATAATAGTGGATAATACAGACTCCACTCCACTCCACTCTCTCTTCCCAAAGTGTTCTTCATGTTCTTACATGACGGAAAACAGAGAAAGAATGTTATGCATATTTCCTTTCATCCAATTTACTTTTCTCTCTAGCATATTGTTTATCATTTGCTGCTATTAAGAAAGAATGGTTTTAACCATCTCTTCACTCATGCAAACCTTCAAGTCCTTCTGTTCATTTTTTATTCTCAGTTTGGGGATTTTTATGTTAGAATAACACTTTCTGAAATGAAAGAGGCCAGAAGTTTTGCCTAGAGGTACTTATCAATTACTGCTGAGTCAGTTCATATACCTGTGCATACCCAAGTTTTCCCCATGATAGTTTACAAACAGTTCTTAAATAACTCCGAAATTAGAATAAACTTATATAGTTTCCAATAGCTGTTCCCTGTAATTGCCAAAACTGCTGTTTTTTTACCTGCTGGTGCTGCCAATTCACACATCTTGAAGAGATTAATTTGCAGTTTCTTATAAAGTTTGCTTCTCTTTTAAAAGCACTTTTAACTCCTAGGAAAAAAAAGTCTCTTGTGTAAGTTGAAATTTGTTATTCTTTATTCCAAGTTAATGATAATCATAGCATTATAAAACAATACTGTAATCTGAAACAATGCTATATAC
>NW_008825409.1:4772097-4776955 GCF_000699105.1 Pygoscelis adeliae | reverse complement strand
AGTTTATATGCCTGTGCAATTGAAGTAATGGGAGACTGAACAACAGACTAAACTGTTTATCAAAGACAAAAGTAAATGCAAAAAACCATTTAATAGTGTAGAGTAATAATGTGCAAAAGAGGGAAAACACATCCCTAACTAAACAAGCTGGCAGGTGAAACATAAGCATGTGTGTAAATATGGATAAACTAACTAGCTGCCTGAGATAAATTATAGATCATAGATGCCAGTCAAAAAACCCAATACACTATTAAAAAAAAAAAGTGATTACATATATATATATATAAAATAAAAGGGTGGCTTAAACTCAAGAAGAGTTAAAACTTATCAGATCCTTAGTTTTGCCTTAAGCATTAGTTGATAAGACAGTTTGCTTATATAGATAAAACTAAAATATGTTCTGTTCCATGTGTTTGAAATTTACTTTTTTGTTGTATTTATCAATCCAGAAAACAAAGGAAAGAGCTAAGTTAAACAAAGATGACCAAAACTAACACTCTGAGTTGTCCAGCTGTCCAGCCCATAACTGTCCTGGCAGTTATTGCCGAAGTTACCAGGTCCTCCAACAACATGGACTAATTGGCAGAGCAACCAGAAAAAGACAGCACTTCATTTGGTGTGCATGTGAGAAAGTATACTAATATTTACAGTTTTGGTAGAAAGAAAGCCTAGGGCAAGTAAGTTCTTCAGACTCTAAATAACACTGGGAGGGGGAAATCCTTTTGAAATGCATAACTTTATTGTACTTTTAAAGGAGAGCCTTAAAATAAAGCTTGGCAGCTTGAAAGTCAGCAGTTTTGCAAGATGACCTCAAATTCTTCTCATACTTACAGAACAATGTGATTTTTTTCCTATTACTTCTCTCCCCTTTTCTTAGGTCCCAGGTACTTCTTAGACCACAGAGCAAATCATTATACAGATAAACTTAGACAGGCAAAATCTATCAGCATCATCTTAGCACTTTGGCTGTACTCTAATAAGATAATAAAGTTTCCTAGTTTTGTTTTGTTTTTTTTCTCTCTGTACTTTGCTATCATGAAGGGAAAGAAGAGACCCCACCAAAAAAAAAAAAAAATCTCCAGGTAAGTACAATCCCTAACCCACAACACTCTGTCCCCACACCCTGCCTGGCAAAGAGAGAGCAACCCCTGCCTATAACTGGATATCTACGCATGGGAGGCGGCCAGGTCCCTTAGCAAATGTAGCGGCAGCCATGGGATCTTTGTAGTCCAAAAGAAGTTGCTTCAATGAAACTTTTTCCTTGCGAGCCACATCCATCATTCAGATGATTCTGGATGCTTATTGTTTAGACCCACTTAATAATGTAATTTTCTGGAAGTTTTATGTAACTGAACCGAAAACAGTTGGAAATAAGGAATGCATACTGGACAATAATGCACAAAAGGAAAAAATATTTGGAAGAACGCCTAGATCTTGTTAAGCATGTCCCCAAGAACATAGGAATGATCAAAAGTTATTTACATGACGTGTTCTCAACTCCCAAATTTCTCAATCTGTGCATTAATTTGTTGTGGCTAGGGGCATTGACTTGGCTTGCATTTGCAGTTACTGAATGTTGGTTGTGTGGCCTGGTTTATGTTTTGAGTTAAAGTGGAAGTTCCTTGCTTAAAAGTATTAATCTAAAACTGTTTTGTACATATCTATTAAGTTAACTTTTTCTTGCCAGTTTTTTATATAGAACATTACAAATTTGCAATGAATTAATGATAAAACAATACACAGGCTTAATCAATTCATGTCAGTATTGCATCTTTATTGGAGGCAAATAACATCTTGGGATTTTGATGTCAGATGAAAAGAAGGAAACTGGAACTGCCAACATTAATCTGTCATATACCTGCTTGAAATTTATATTTTGAAGCAGGACAGGTACTGTAAACTGAAAAAGGTTAAAGCTAGTGAAGGAAATTAAGAAAAAAAAAATTAGATGCAGACAGGGATGTCAGAGCAGGGGGAGGGAGAGGAACACCAAATAATGTGACACATGAAGTTCAATTTATTAAGTGGACCACATGAGAGCTGCTGGGGAAAGCTGCTCACCCACTCACAGTCATGCTCACACATGAATACACAGCATCAGCTGAGCCATCAAATGAGTCCTGCCCTGGTTACTGCTCCCTTGAGATGGTAGAGTGGAGCTGGGGGGGACACAATGCTGCTCTGAACCCTGGGCAATGTTCCAGTCCAGCAGGTAACGGTCCCACCTCAGGCACTCTGTGTCCACGCCGTGGCAGACAGCCCTGAGACAATGTTCTGATCTCTGCCGGGAGGGAGGTGCTACAGCCAGACCTGTCAATCAGATCCATCTTTGATGAAATCACAACTCACCATTTCAGGTATTATTCTTCTACCAGTTGTTGATCTCTGGCTGGTGTCAAGGCTCATTGTACGCAATTTGTGTTTATGAACTTGAAGCAAACAAATTATTTCCAAGGACATATCTCTATAATCTCTATAAATGACAGAATTTAAGTCTTTTGCTATTCTAAGTGGGACCTAAAACAATGAGCAGAGCTGGTGAAATATGGTAAACTAGAAATCAATACTCAGATCAGAGAGTCCAGACATACGAGTGAAAATGGAAAAGCTTATGAGGCAGCAGAGCACTCTTTTTGGGAATGATACCCATATTTGTCATAAATTTAGTGTGTTATATATTGATATTTTTTAACTCAGTTTATGCTGTTCTCAAACCAAAGCACCAAGTGAAAGAAGTTTGAAAAGTCATGTTGTATCTACTATCACCTGAAAGTAGGAAGAGCTTTTCAAGAGAATGGGGGATATATCTCACTGAGGCTGGAGGGTAATTCATGTGGAAACAACACACTTCGTCTTTAGGCCAATAAAGCACGTGGCAAACAACAATAGTAACAAAAAAAAAAAAAGTACTTGCAATTCACTTGTTACCTAAATAATGTAAGGAATTTGGAAATAAAGTTACCTTTGTGAAAACTGTCTTTCAAAACTTAAGTTCAATTTCCATAATTGAATTCCAAAATGCCATAATTTTTATTATTATGCAGTGATCTAGGCTTCCTGTTTGCAAATAGAACTTAGGGAAGAATTTTAGTTTGGAAGAAAACCAAAGGTAACAGTCTTGTTTATATTACACCTATCTACTCTCATTTTAAATTTATGCTGATCTTTCTGAACTGAGCACATACTGGACGTATTTTAGGATAATAGCAATATGAAAGTCTAGTGTCTGACAGCTAACATAGTAAAAGGAAATAACAGCAGGAGAAACACAGAAGAACCTCCAATTAATTTAAAATTATGTGTGTGTGTGTTTTCCTGCTGGAAGTAAGTACCTAAGTTATTTATGATTAAAACTGAATTAGGTGATAATATAGATTGCTGACATAGGTCCTGAAATTATTTTCAATTGACCATTACAAAATCATTTCTGAAAGCTTTCCATTTACTTTGATTCCAGGCCTCTTACTGCAAATTGTTCACACCAGGTACAAATTTTAAGTGCTGATGCAAATAGAATTTGAAAAGTCTCATCAGTGTTTTCCATGCGGGGAACATCTGTGACAATATGACCATAGGAACCTTTGGTGCAGCTTAAATAGTATACAGGTTTTGAAGAGAAATTATATTCCAAAAAGGGGGAATTTCAGCATTTCTTCTAAAGAAAACTAATTATCACATAGGTTTCAAATTGTTTAAAAATACTTAATTCAGAAACTTCAAAGAGAATATTTAGTACCTTCAGGGTAAATATTATCATAACTATCATTAGATACCAAAATTCAATGGCATCGCTTCCATACTTCAGAAAACTAAAATTATTTTTAAATGAACAATATAAATGCATTTAAACTTGATAAAAGACTTCAAAGAACATGAAGTTAAATAAACACTGAAGTCTGTGTATTTAAGGAAATGAAGGTTTTATAATTTTATTCACTCTGTAGCATTTAAGCATATTTCTCATTCTTTCCCCACTTGTAAAAACATATCTAACTTCTGAACCTGTTTCTGATAAATGGGACTTGTATGAAAATTTTATATGTATCATTAAAGATTTAAACTCAAATAGTTTCAACAGACTATTCAGATGTATTGATTCCTGTATCATGACTGAAATGACATTGCAAAATTTATGCTGTTCTTTTTTTTTTAATTGGTCCTCAAGATATGATTTGGACTTCCTTTTGTTGTTTTACAGTCAGTATTAAATATTGTGTCCAGAACATTTTTTCATACATTTGCATGATACTCATCTAAAGATGGGGGGGGTTGATTTAATAAAATTGGCTTTTAAAATATGTCATTGTCACTAAAAAAGTCTTCCACTTGAAGTGTGTTTAGGCTTGTCATAGCACGATTTCAGCCACTAGTTCTTATGTTTTTCAGCATGATACCGATTGACAGTGCTTGTTAGCTATGTCCTTGCCTTTCAGCCTTGATAATATCATATTGTGCCAGTGGATTTTTTTTTCCTTTTTTTTTCTTTGCAAAAATAGAGATTCTCTGAAATGCAAACTCTGCTTATTTCTATATCTCATCGTTACGGCTTTTGATACAGCACTAGCTCTTTTTTTCACTGCATATGTTAACTTCATGCATTTTCCAGTTCTAAATTTGTTAAATCAAACCCTTTAGGCAACTGTTAAGGCATCTATCTATTTCTGCTACTTCACTACTATGTTTTTATTGATATGTGAAAAAACACTGATAGAAATACAACCGCCAACTTAACACTGTAGATGGCTATATCCTTCATTGTAAACTCCTTTGAAGAAGATGGTGTCAGGCATTAAACCATAAAATTATAAACTGTCATCGTGTCCATCTGTGTAGCAAAGCTCTTTTTCATACTGTTCAC
>NW_008825409.1:4752472-4772077 GCF_000699105.1 Pygoscelis adeliae | reverse complement strand
TGAAGCTCCACATTTGCTTTCAAAGGCATGACAGATACAAGGGAAATTAACTTTTGTTTTCAAACAGTAACCTGCTCCTTTCCTCCTGCCCTCATTCCTAACATGATTTTCATCATTGATTATCAAAAGAATGCATTTGTATACAGATAGTCAAGCACAAGATTGATATTATCTCAACCTGTATACTTTTTCTGTGTACAATAAATGTATATAATGTGTATTTTTACATTTTTACAATTACACAGAATAAATGTAATTTCTGTGTATAACAAGTGCAAATTCTTACTGAGATAGAGACTGTCTTTGAAAAGATTTTAAATACCAAATAATTCTCTTTCTAACATTTTGCAAAAGACTAAAAGGATGTTTGTTTGTTTCTTTTTCTTAAATACTTGCTTTCATTTCATACCAATTAGATGTCAGGGCCCTGAGGGCACTAATGTGCCTTAATTGCCCTGACCACCTTCATCTGGGACCCTCATCCACTCCCTCTGCCCATCATGCCACTGGCTCCATTTACGTTCAGACCTGCCCTGAGCTTTACTGTAGGTAGAGTTATTTCTTGCTGGTCTTGAGCTCTGGGTAGATTTGAGTCATTTCTTTGCCTGATGAATACTGCAAAAAGCACTGAAAGTACCATAATTTTTTTTTGGGGGGGGAGGTGGGGTGTGGGTTTTTTTGTTTTTTTTTAGAAAGTGAAAGAAGATAATTGATATCAAAGGTTTTTTGAGGAAAGAAACAATTATATCTTGTGATTAATCTTTTAGCTTAATAACTTGTAACTTTTTTTCTTCTGCTCTGGTCCTAGTGTATTGTCCTGAAGCCTTTATGTTTGAAGTTACTGGATGGAAGCACCCTTCTCTGGTGACTGTCTCTGAAAACCTTCCTAACTTAAGAGAAATGAGCAAAACATCGCAGCAACTCTGCTTTTCTCATCTTCTAAAATGCTACTAGACTTAATTAACAATATAATAATTATTAGCTAATCTCTCCTAAAATTCTATGGGAGTTTATAGCTGGATTTGTCAGCCGTAGCCAAGTGATGCAGCTGGGAGAAATAAGCCTTGTACAGTTCCATATTAACTTCTATGGCTTTTGAAGAGTAGGATACTTTGAAGCAACAGATATTGAATGTTCTTGCTGAATCCTGAATCTGACTAAAATAGCTTTAACTGTAAAGGGTTCCCTTTAAAAAGTGAGCGCACTGGAACCCTTAGTAGGACATATGGATGCATGAGGCATCATGTGGATGATGACAGAAATAAGGCTTTCTATTGGAATAGCACCAACAAGCTATTCTGAGTCGTGCAACAGAAGGGAAAAGAAACAACCATACTCTTACCCGTGCTCTGCCTACCCCTGTCTTCAAAGCCTCTTTCTTTCTTTCTAAGGAGCTCCATGGGGTCAGCATGGAGTGGATTTTTCTGTCCAGTTACTCTGCCTGTTGGCTGATGGATCATAATGTTTGGGCCCGTTTAGTGAGTGTTTGTCTTTCTACTATCTGTAAACTGTATTTAAATGCTGATAGCCATCATACTATGGTTCTAGGCTAAGCTTCAGTTACTGAGGAATGTCCTGGTTGCCTGTTGTAACCTGCACTACAGCTGCTAGAGCAATGGAAAGGAGATGGCAAGATGGGACTGTTACAAGTGGGATTGCACGCATGCACACTTGTATGGCCCAATGCTTTTTCTTCCCAGGTCTAAATTCTGTATTGTTAACCCTCGTGGGTAGTGCCACTAAAAGATTAATAGGGACTAGTCTACTTCTCAGTTTTGAAGACTAATAAGAAAATTCCAGTCTATTACTGGGCTGACAAAGGCCCAGAAAAACACAAGCTGTGAGTCATCAAAATTTGAACTGTGAAATTGGTGTTGTGAACATGTATCCACACTTTAATGCATGTTCTGCATTACTGTAATATTTTTTATTAAGTATCTATGTTGAAAATAGGCCTGTATTGTTTTCTGGCACTGATAATGCATGGTATTTGCAGTTGCTAATTTCTCTTGGTATGAAAATGCTGGCTCAGTACAGGTGTGTTCATCTGTCAGTCTTATAGTATGAAGTCTATTTGTGAAATACACTCTGTCTCTTTTCCAAATATACTAGTAGTCTGCTTGCTTTAAAGCAAAAACATGAAATATCCTCTTTGCAATGTACTCAGGCATATAAGACAGGCTTAGGGTAGGAAGTGAAATATTTTGTAATATGTTTGACATAGCTGTGTAAAAGGCAAAATAACACTATGCAGTGTGTAGTGGATCCCTTAATGATGTTGCATTACCATCTTTCACTGAATCCATTGAAGATGATAAATGTGATTGTTTTTCCTGTAGGATTTCATATATTTCCATGTTAGTGTTTCTTTTGAATCTTTGAGGTACTTATGACCACTATCTCAACAGTCTAAGACCCTAACTTTATCTTTTATAACCTATTGGACTCTGCTTTAGACTTCTCGCAGCTTACCAGTCTGAACTGAGATTACACAGCTGGGCTATGTTGCAGCTAGATTTTGGATCCCTAAGGCAGACAACTGAGCCTTGGTAATGAATGATATTAGGGAAAAGAAGTTAGTCTAGATAAGGTGGAGGTCAGAGCCCATGATGACTCTGGAGTATACCATTTATTTTTCTCTGGAAAGATGAGGTGTGTCTCTAAAGGTCTACTTGTGCCAGACAGAGACCCCTTAAGCAAGTAGAAATGGTCATTATTTCGCTTAGCTGGCGAAGTCGTATGTCTTAGTTTAGAGCTATTTGCTTCAGTTCTTGTCTCAGTAGGCAACAGTTGTACCCAATATGACAGTGTTGGGCAATTTTGTGTGGTTTAAGGAAAGAAGGGTTTAGATACAGCCTGCTTTAGACTCGACTGGTTAGGTGGATGGAGAACTGTCTCAAAAGCCTTTTTAGTTGTGCCTGGAGGGGACGCAAGTGTTTCGGTTTAGAGGAAAGTTTGAAGGCAGCATGGTGTGAATACAAATATGAGGGGAACAAATATTGTGCCATTCTGCTCACAGTCTCATTTATGACTTTGGATACTATAAAACATGAAATAGGCCATGACCCTTCGGTTTGCTTTGTTTGGAATCCTGTAATAACTTTGGGGACACTAGTTAGTCAAACATTGGTGTGAGCAATATTTATAGTGATCTTCCATTCAAAATCACATGGTCATCAACTGTCTCACCATAGACCACCATAGAACCTAGACTGCCTACTTCCATTTGCAACTGTTGCATGCTATCACACCTAGCCTCCAGTACTGGGATACCTGAAAAGGAACTGTTAAATTATGTAGGCGCATCCCAGGGATTACACTGAATTTCAAGAATTTCATTCTATTATGCAGAACTGTAGTATTGCTTTGGAAAAGCTTAAATAGTTTGGTTCTAGTGACACAAGTGTCTTGGTATGTTGTCAAAACCAAATTAAAATCTTGAAGCTAATGACCTGAAAGATATGCTCACAGTCTGGAGGAAACTAACCACTGATTTTTCAGGCATTTAAAGAATGCAACTGCACATTTAGTTTTGACATGGCGACCTTGTCTTGTGTTTCAAGACAAATGCAGTACTGACAATGTAGACGGATCCTCATTTTCAGGCATTTCACATACCGTGGTCCCTGCTGCATGACCACAGTCACTCACTTGCATCAACAGCATTTTCAGTTGTGAGACATGTTAGTAGAGCAAGTGTTGTGGTCGGTTGTGGGCTAACCAAAGCAAGCATGGGAAGTGTTAGATTTAGAAGGAAGTTTTGGGCAAAGTATGTAAATTTTGTAGCTTGCCAAGCCTGAGAATAGACACAGCTAAAAGCATAAGTTCATTTGCCTTGCTTCATTTAGAGTGTGGCCTCTCCTTTGCTTCATTACCACATACTTTGCATTATCACACCAAGATTCCCCAGATAGTATGTTGCATCACTATACCCAAAGCATGTGTTCTACTGTCACCTCTTCAGAAGGAACTACTTATGCTTAGAGCAATGGTACCTCTCTCTTACCTTAGAGAAAGGTTAAAAAAAAAAAACCCAAAAAGCAACCAAACCAAAAAAACTATGATATTTATATAGGGCAAGCTGGATTTGTGCATCGTAGGTCCTCAGGATGCATTGTAAGATGGCCATTTCAGGGCCTATGTTCCTGCAACATATTTGATGGTCTTGGCCTTTGATTGTTGTTTCTTCTATTTTGTAAAGTCAAGTCACTTTCTTGGTGAGAAAGCTAATTTGCTTTTTGAGGTGTCTGGTCCTTCCCTGGCTAAAGCTCCTAGGCAGAGAGACACTATGTTTTATAAAAAAAGTAAGGCTGTCTGGTTTTGTCCTTGTTTCTGCTAAGTTCTAACTAAGATCTGGATAGAAGTGAGTCTACCATCCTGACAATGTTACTGGTCTACTAAAGACCGACTTCCAGGCTCTCAGCTCAACTTGCCTGTCTTCTCACAATCTCTCAGGAACATAACCTCTCGAGACATTGTGGGAGGAACTTGGATACTGTCAGTGCTGAAAATGTCACTGCATGCCCTGAGGTGTTTAACCACCAAGAAAGTGTAGCTATTTTTAGTAGCAGCTTTCATAAGCTGCCAGCTTTTGTAACTCTAGGCTGACTCAGCAGTTGTAGATGTCAAAGGGTAGGAGCTGTGAACATAGATTCAAGAAAGTGATGGTGGAAAATCTAATGATATTATCCTTGTAGTTGAGTTGAGGTTTGGTTAGCACAGGCATCTGGCTGCATTGAGTCAGTCCATCTTGAGAGGGGAGGAACGGACAACAATAATCTATATTGCCCTTGCTAAAGTATATGTTTATGCCTTGTATGAAATGAAACTTTGTTATTGCATTGAGCAATTTGAACTGCACTATATTTCTTTCCATGTTACGTTTGTATAACAGCAAGTAACAAAGGAAAATGGTAGATACTTATCCTGAGTATTAAAGTTCATTGACACGGTATCTTGTTGTGACCCAATGTATTAATGTTTTATTTGAGACTCTATGTAGAAATTACTTTCATTACTGAACTGTGACACTGTCTTCTTGAAGTAATCTTGACTCTGTCCGACTCTGAATGAAAAACCTCTTCATGCAGGAACATTAACATTTTTCTGGCAGCACAAAGTATTTGGAAATATGGCAGTAAGCCAGTGGCTGAATTTGGCAACTCCACAATGAATTTATCTTGCCTTTGAAGCATTGTCCCAGACTTAGCTGTCTCTAATTTTCATGAGCCTATTGTGTTTGCATGCGAGACAGAAACCTGTATATCACAAAGCATCACAGTGAAGGCTGCATGCAGCAATATCGGAACAACTGAAGAAAGCTTATCTGCCTGTGGCAGAACTCTTCAGCCAGTTTTGTTTAAAGGAAGAAAACTGAGGTAGTGGTGGGGAAGTATACAAAGACAAAAATTATTTTGAAACTTTTAATCTTTGTATTGTCTGCTTAAATACAGTACGCTGAAAAAAACTCAATGACTGACTTTTGTTATACAATGGAATGGTATGAATGTCTGACTAACTACAAGCCTTTTAAGTTTTATATGTTATGTTAGTATGGTAGATGGTTTTAAGTTTGAGAATAAGAAATTATGCCTTTTTTTTTTTGTTCAACCCCGATGAAAGTTGGCTGAAATGATGTCACAGTGATTCAGTGGCAGTGAGTGAGTATTGCTCATTATAACATTCCTGTGGGAAAGAGCTGGGCTCGCACACAAGTAGAGCCAGCAGAGAAAGAGTGCGGCATATATGTTAGTATTTGGAAACAGGTTCTGTGAGATACATTTTAATCCAAAAGTTTGGAAAATGAACATTCTGCAATACTGCTTCACAGAACAGGATGACTTCATGTCCTCAAGTTTTAAGTGTAGTGGACTTGTGTATCACTGTGTATCATTATCTGTAGCAAATGGTTAATTGATCCTGAACAAACATAATTGTAGGGGAAAATCTTATAATCTACCTATCAATGAAGCTGCTTTTCTGCTTGGTGCAGATAGTCATGGCTGGGTACTTGGCAGATGAGGCAATGAAAAGTAAGATAGTAAGAATAGCTGTATTGGTTTAGATAAAAAGTGCACGTAATCCAGTGTACGATCTTCAGTAGTGATCATAGATAGACACCTAAGGAAGAACAGGACAAGCAGATATGATACATCCCATGAAATACATTATTAGACTTCACTTATTTTCATCTCATGGAGTTCCTGAGTCTGATGTCATTTGTTAATTTAATAATCTGCTATGGATTTCTCTGCAGAGGACTTGCCCAGTCTCACTTTGAAGACATGTGACTTTCCAGCCACAGTGTCCTTTTGATGAGGATTTCCAAAGGTGTCTTTGCAGCTGTGCAAGGAATCAGTTCCATTTCTTTTAAGACTAGTTCTTTCTACTTTGACCCCTCATTCTGCTGCGGCAAGAGACACAGTGACAGAGAACTGGGATTCCTGTCCACTCTTCCTACCGCTCATCTTTCATCTCCCCTCTGAATACTTTCTTTCCAAGCTTGGAGAGGCATAGCCTACTCAAGACACTTTGAGCTATGAGGGCAAAGTATTGCAGTCTTCCCTGCACACAGCTCCCACCAGGAACTGTGGCACTTGACAGCACACCTATGCCTGAGGAAATGTCTGCTCCACATTCAGAGAGCTATGTACAGGGTATACATCGGGCAGTTTCCTCTATGAAATAACTGTTACGTCTGAAACAACATAAACATGAAATTTGATAATACAGAGAATTAAAAGAAAGACCCACCCCCCAAAATTCTCATTCTTTGTCCCTTGGTCCTGTGAAGTTTAGAGCAGAATTTTTGATACCTTTTTCATTTCCTGGTTATTACAACACTGCAAGAAATCTACTTCATTCTTCAGTCCTTCTGCATTCAAGACTCCAGCAGCTCTTCCCTTTTGTTTATTTTTCAGCTTTATACTCTGATTTAGTAGTTTGTCTGCTGGCTCGTTACTGGTAAATTCATCTTCTGCTACCCCTATACCACTAAGGGCCACATAATGACAATCTGTTATTGTGGTTTTTTTCTAGCTGGCATCGAACAGAGAACTTCCTACTCATCTGGTGTCCAGGGAAGGGTGGATGAGGTTGCAACTACACCACTTGCATCTTCTGTGTCTATGCTGCTGCTGTGCAGATTGTGGTGTGGTATAATCTTGTATGGTGCTCTGATCATGTGTTGCTCTTTGGTAACTAACTATTAGAGTACTCGCTGACGCGCAATTAAATTTGGCATCCTCATTTTTCACTTGATTACGGTCCAGTTGATTATAAATGATCTATGGAGAAGCACCCTGACCGTAACAAAGAGTTCTTGAGGGGAAATTGACAATCTCCATCTCTCACATACAAGCCTCCCCAACCAAGGAACAGCAGCTTTCTATTCCAGACCATGTCTACCTTTGATTGCTGCTCCTATACTCTCACCAGCCAGATCCTTCTTGTGACCTAGGAAGCTCATAACCATGCTAATGACCATGGCATGATGAGGGTGGGCCATGAGGTTACTTCTGTTCTTTGACTGTTAGTACAAGTCAAACTCCCCTTCAAGGTATGTGCTAGAAGCAGTTTACCTCCACAGATAACCGTATTTTAGGACATAATCTGAAGTAGCTCTAAGGGAGAGGGATGCAGTCTGGTAGAAACTGTGCTGCACTACTTTTTGTGCAAGGTCCCTGTCACCTGCCGTGTTTGGACTGGGTTGTATGAACTGGCATAGATGTTACTGAGGACTGCAATGGCAGTGATACACCACTATTCGCTGTGGGGGAAACTGCTAAGCGTGAACCTGGACAGTAACATAACTTGCCTATTATGTGAGAGTAATTTCCATCTGTCCTATGATTCAAAATACCGTTTAAAGACACTGAAGCGTCCTGTTTGCATCCAATACATAACATTTCCCAATATTTGCTTAGGGAAAAAATAGGAGAGTTTATAGTGATGGAGACTTTCTTAGGCACAAAATATTATCGGTAATGTCTGGAGGACTGGAGTTGAATCCAGGAAAGAGTTTTCCTTGATAGACATTCCCAAAATCACTAGAATGAAGAGGGAAATGGTTATTGGTTTTTTCATAGCATAATTGTCTGGAATAAAGCAAGATTTTCTCATGAAGGTGACCAAGGATTTTGGGACTTGCATTAAATCTATTTCTACTGGAAATTGCTGTCATGCACATAGCGAACAATCCTGTCTAGCTGGGAAAAAACCCAATGTTTTCCCATTAACAACAGAGGTGAAACACTTTCTATATAACCTCACTAATACTGAGTCCTCTGGAGAGTGCAGTCATAATTTTAATTAATTAAAAACTAGGTTACTTGATCCTTAAGATAAATTCTACTGATTCTCTAACACTTTGAAAATTTAGTCATTTTTCAAGAATTGGGTGAGGTTGAATTATATCCATCATTAATTAAACAACCTCCACCATCTTATTTTTAGTTCAGGGTCCAAATTCTCTGATTTTTTTATAACTTTATAGTTAACCTAATATGCTTTTGAGTGTGAACAGTTTCTAATTGGGAGAATTATTATCACAGTTCATATTCAGAAGACTCAATGCTCTATGCTTTTTGTCCCCTGCTGTTTTCAATTTTCTTTATTTTTCATTCTCAGCTGGCTAGTTTACTGCCTAATATTATTATTCCAGATATGTTCTCTGCCTCCTTGAAATTATTTGAAAATCTTAAAACCCAACCTCAAATTCAGTTTAGCTTAATGAGATAGTCTGAAAACTGGCTGTTCGTGAACAGATCTGACCCTCCTGCCTTGGGGATGGTGACAGCTGTCAAAGGCACGAAGGAAAGCCAGGGGCTGGTTACTGTTTCATCTATCTGTTTTTAATTTAACAAAAGTCTGCCAGAGATCGAATTCAAATCATCGTTGCAACATGGTGCCTGCTCAAAAACAGAAGGATTCTGCCATTTGTGTAGCCCAGCGATCTCGGGAACCTGTGAATTGCTAACAGAACACGCTGGGAGTAAAAGGCTTGCTTTTACACCTGTCTGAAGGATGTCAGGTGGATGGCAGGATCAGGTTATTCCTCCTTACTTTGTGTTTAGTCTAGAAAGGTCTTTTAAATCACTAGAGAACTAGAACTGGGAAAAAAGCTATTGCATTCAGTTTACTACTGATACTTACAGTGTTTATTCTACCTTGGGTTAGCTAGGCTTTCTTGTTAGAAACTTGCCTTCTGTCTGAGTGAAAAGAAGAGTGTACCTCTTCTACAAAAAAATTCAGTGTTCTTCCTATTCTGAAAATGGCTTCCATTTTCACTGGTGTCTTTTGCTGTACCTATAGGAACATAAGGGCTAAACAATCAGACTGAATGCTGGACTCCCTTGTTTGAAACAGGGAGGTATTTAGCTGAGAAAACTTCAGCAGTGTTACCAAATTATGAACGAGCAAAACTCTTCAGCTGTCTGACTTTGCCAACTGTTGTGCAATCGCGTTTAGGAGCATTTTGGAAGAGTCTTTTGCATGTTCGTGCCTTATCTGCTAAGGAAAGCTGTTTTGCTGTTTATTTATTAAGATCAGTTGTATTTGTTGCCTGATGCAATGTACCAGAAGGCATGAGCTTTAAAATAGTACTGCTTGGGTACCAAAAGCCGTCTGGTTGCAGCAGCATGGAAATTTGTGTATTGATTTACTCTTCCCTTTGGCCAGTGTTTTCTAACAAAAAAATCTTATGAATAATGACAAAAAAGTATCTAATTTCTCTTAAGGAGAAACCACTCTGAGTGGAGCAACATTTGCCTAATAGTGTACTGGAAAGCATTGTCTTATAAATAAAATCCAAATGAACACATACACATTCATCAACTGAGATATGTAAAACATAGTCTGGCAATGCTTCAGGACACAAGCAAGACTGGAAAATGATTAGCTCTTTTTTTTCACAGTAGGATTAACTATGCAAACAAAGGCTGTATTGTTTGGAGCCTCTGTTGTTATGTAACCAGGTTTATTGATGAAGAACCCTATAGGTGAAAGAATCTTAAAGAACAGAAACGTTTATTAATCCTCTGGGATAATTTTTCACTTTCAGTTGGGCCTCGTGGAATATACGAGAAATAACAAAGATGGACTAAAATTTTCTCCCGACACAAAACCGTAATTGTAGAATCAAAACATCTTAATGAATACATATACACACCTATAAATGGTGCAAAAATTCTGGAAATTATGTGAGCTAAGCAACTTAGTTGCTTGCAAACCAACAAGCACTTAACATGAAACAACAGAATGAATTGTTTAGTGGTTTCTGTTTAATAGAACTGTCAGAGAACTTAGGCTCACTGTTTAATTTTTTTCCCTAAGTATAATAAGCTGTAACCTAATTCCAGGCATTTAATGTGAACTTTGTGTCCGCTTTACTTAGGGTACATTGCTGAAAAATGAAATATAGTTTACATCATTGTGATTAAAATAGTTTCAATAGACAGTTACTGTATTATGACCTTTCTAGTGAAAATCCTTCATTTAGGAGTATTTTTCTTCCAATGTCATCTTCTATATTCAGTATTTCTTATAATTTGTTTTCACAAAAGTTACCTCATCGGGAAAATTTTCTTTTACATAGACTTGGCAAACTTTTTTTAGAATCTACTGCCTTCAAAAGACTGTTTAAAAATATGCTATGAAGAAATTGAAGTTAAAGGAACATATGGAAAACTTTCTGATTTTTGCTAATGGCTCTTCTGTAAGTATTTCTTGCAATGGAAATTTTCACCATGTGGGTCTGTATAGTTAAAGTTAGGGACAACGTAAAAGATATCTACTTCTTGTCCTTGCTCAATACAACTGTAATGGTATCTTGATTTTGTTTTATACCGGAAAGACTGAACACATGGAGAAAAATGTTGAATGCCATTTTGACAGGTCACTACACTGCCAACTCTGTATTTTCTTCAGTATCTCCATTTCTTTTCCTGCATTTGAACAGTTATTCCTCTTGGGAAAATGTGCCTTTGGAACAGGGTTAGACTAAAAAATGATATGTGAAGGCAGCTTATGGCCACCTGCTGTCAGGCAGCATTACACTAACTACAGCTTCTCATTTTCTGTCATGATCACTTGCATCTGTTTTCTTCCCATTTTGGAAACTGAGATTGCTCTGCATGATGAAATATATAGTAATCTGGTCAGCTCTGCCCCACATGGTCCTGTTTGTTACAACAAGCTGACAACAAAATGGGGAACAGTAAAAGCTTATTTTTAAATTTCTTACTTAGAAAGGCTTTCCTTTCATGCTTTTCCACCTCACCTTCAGTCTCACTTTACAATATTGAGGAGCACTTAAGTTTATTTTCACAGTCTTTGGCACATATCATTCCTTGACCGAGAGGAAGATGGGGAATATATTGTAACCCAAGAAGCACTAGCTGCTGCTCTCAATTCCCAGGAGTAAACATGCTGGTGACTATGCTATAAATATTCTTGCATGAATTGGAGCACAGCACTGGCTTAGAGGAGCTATTGTTGAGCCTCCTCCTATGCCAGAGGTGGGGAAGGTTTCTTGCAAACTCAGTGTAGACTGGCCTTGAATAATAGTCTCTCTGCTATGACCAATAAAATAAAAGAAGCTGTTCAACAAAGCTCTATTTCCATAAGCTGCTGTCTCGCTAAGAAGGCTCATGCTCTCCTTTTATCTGTCTCATAGAAATGACATGAACACATTGGTGCCCATGGGAGAACCTATGCTAAAAGAGCTTGCTAAAGCTCTTCTGTTGTTTGCAGCAATGCTGAAAAATTATACTTTCAATTCAGAACACTGCCTCCAATTCCCTCCAAGCTTGAAATATATGCATGTGTAAGCACAACTCTTCTCAGAAGAACATGCTCCTTTTTAAGAGTCTAGTTTAGCCAATATCAGAAGAAAAGCAGTGATATGAAAGACAAGACAAAGTCAACAAGAGGCAGTTCTACTACTAGTACTAATAGAAGAAGTAGAAATGTACAAATGATAGAATTGCAAATAACGGCATTTTGGCCACTGTTGTCAACAGTATTTACAATTCTCTGTGGGCTAGCACTTGCTAACTTGCTAAAACTTGCTAAAAATCAAGTAAATGTTTTATATCTTAGAGTATGATACAAAAAGGGTCCCCAAAACTTTGATCTGTTATAGCATTGACACAGCTTATTTGAAAACAGATTTATCCTGAAGATTAGATTTAATTTGATTTTATTGAAATATTAATTTCTTTAGCCTTACTGCTTACTGTAGTTTTTCTATGGTATTTGTTTTATTGTAGTAGCATGTAAACTTTTGGTCTTCCTAAAGAGGTAAAAAACAATTCTGCTACACATCTTTATGGGGCTAGACCATCTATTGGTAGACAGTGGGAAAATGACTAGTAGTTGCTAGAGCATTAACTGGAATGCTAGACTACCTGTTGAATGCTCTGCTTATTTGTCTTTGCTTAACTCTATTACTTGGATTCTTGTAGTATCCACAAGCCCTAGTCATGGATCTAAGCCCTATCACAACAGCAGCAGCTGTGCAAACATCAGAATAAAGAGCATGTTTCTGTCTTGTACAACCTCTAACTACAAAAACATTACTGTCTGAATGTGAAAACATACACTGTATTACCATACATGAAATAATGAATGCTAATACAGTATATTAGTACAATAAGCCCTGATTTCATCAGGAGGTTGAATGAGATGAACTTCAGTGGTTCATCCTATTCTAAATTACTCTATGCTTTAGAAAAGACTGTGTTCCCTTGTGGCTCCAATAAGGGATTATTCTTAATAAAGACAGATATTAATGGCTCCATTCTGTTGCCTAAACATTGTTATATCTAAATTACAACCAAGGCTCAAGGGCAGAGTGTCAGATCAAATACAAGCTATAAATATGTTTCCCTTTAATATTAAAATTGTCTTACATGTGTAGCATCAGTGTTGCAGGATGCCAGACTGAACAGTTCTACACTCCTATGTCTGAAGTAATATGCTAGGGCAACTAGATTGTTTTCTCAGTGTGTATGCACTTACATGCACAGTTGGAAGAAAACGTTGCCATTGCTATCAGTTACTGGCAATCTTCACGGGTCTGGGTTTTGCAGTTCTATACATGGTATAATTAATAACCTCTGCAATATTCCTGGGAAATGCTAAAATAGAAGGTTCCCCTCTTTCCTTATAGAATCATAGAATCAATAGATCATCATGACACCCTTAACCTGTCTTTCAAGGTACATGTTTTTTTTTAACTGATTGTTCCTGTCTTTCTCAACGGACCTCAGGATATGCCTTTCTAATAATGTAACTAATAGCTTCACCAGCACAGCTGTGTCAGGAATACATCCTTGTTATGCCCTAAAACTAATTTCTTTGCAAGTTGCACTCCAGACTGACTAATCAAAGTGGCCATGCACTTTAAACATTCATACATACACAGGGCATAGACCAGGCCAGAATCAAGCTTATTATCTAGCCTTGTGCAGCTTTTGTTGCTGTAGGCTCAACAGTTGTTCATTGTGTGTCCAGACTTCTGTGTGTTCTTCGTCTCCTTATGGACACAGATATTTTCATGCAAACCAGCTCCTGCTTTCTAGGCCGAGGACAGTTCAAGTCTTGTTTCATATAGAAAAGCAGGTTTTTGTATTTTCCTTCAAATAGAGGTGTATCCTAGTCTTCATGATGAAATGCTGGGCTTCTGTTTCAGAGATATGAACTAGTAGGAGACAAAGAACCAGACTGATATGGATGAAGTAGACTTCCATGTGATGGCCATGCAGGGTGGGGGCGTATCACAGCAGGGGAAAGCTGCTGGTTCTCTTCTTCTGTAGCATAAAACTGGTAGTGAAGTGCTGATCCCACAGTCCCTGTTACAGGGTTGTCTTTGCTACAGGTAACCACATCTGTCTGCCTTGTCACCATAGTGAAACAACCTTGTTTCTCTGACCAGTGGGAGTCATGTCTTCTCTCCTATGTTCGTACCTTCCCTCCAGTTACTGCTATGTGTCCGTGAATATGACCTGTGTATACTCTTGTAAGTGACTTACGTTGTTCCAACCTTGACTGACACTGAAATACTTAAAATTGTCTCATGCTCTGACTCTGAATCCTCCTGACTTTCAGAAGGATTTGTCAGCTACTAGATTTAATAATATAAGGGATTTAACCTACCAATATCTCTCTAAGATTTACTGCTGTTCTTGATGTAATGAGCTTGAAAGGGGAAACCCCATCAGTATCCTACATAGGCTGCCCTACAACAGACAGAAAATTCATTCATGCTAGCTTTCTTTAAAGTTAGTAGTTATTATATCTTGAGAAAAATGTTCTTTTTGACTTATTACAGAGACTACTCGGCTCTTCTCAGTCTGTTTTGGTATTGTTGCTCCAAGGGTAGGTTTTGTGTCATGTCCCTTGGTCCTCTTGTGTTAGGAAAGGACATAAAAATGGTGGAATGTCTTAGTAGTTATTTCTAATTCTCCTTCCTGCTTTAGAATATGCTAAAATATTGCTTTAGAAACTTGATTCTAGTTTTTCTACATCTTCAGGGAAACCCTTTGTTCTCATATTCTGCCTTCTTTTACAGCTATTTCTTGATTATTATCTCTTGATTCATCTGCACGATCTATCTCTCCTCCCCCTCCTCACCCAAGCAATTTAATTTTATTGTGTTAGAGATCTTAACTGCACTGTTTAGTACATGTCTGTTTCCAGGTCAATCATTCTGTTCCCGGTTTCTTCAATGTCTGCCTTAATTTCATAGACCTCATTATCCATGAGGAATCTACTTGCACAGTCTTCACATAACCAAGTAAGATTACTTTAATGACAATAATTTGCCTTATTTTTATTGTTGCTTCTGAAAGAAATACTCACTTACCAGGCAAATACTCCAGGGCATAATGCTGAGTCTAGGATAGGCAATATAGATTATGCCAATGAGCTTGAAGCTCTAATAGCTAGAGTTGTCATTTTAATCTTAACAGATGCTCTTTCTTCCTTATCCCTTTCCGCCCCTCTGCTCCCCCGATACCTTTGGAAAAAAAGTAATCTTGGAGCAGTGCTTTTCTGTTGAAACAGGTTGCTTAGTCTGATTTGTCAAAACGTGTATTTATAACAATGTTAGGAAAGTTTTCATAATACTTTGTGAAATTCAAGCCATATTCTTTTCTGTTACTAGTAGGATTCATACCATTTTAATTGAGGAGTTCTCAGACTAAGTGGCTGTAATTTCCCTTTTATCCTTGTACTGCTTAGAAGGGCTTGGGAGAAGGAGTCTTTGTCTTTGAATCATTGCCCTCGATTGCCATGAACATTAGAAAACATAAAACTGTCAGTCCATGTAACCAAAACTCAGTTCACTGAAACGCATACACAAGTCAACTAAATAGAAAATCTTTCTAAGCATAACTTTCCCAAAGAAACTGCACATGCAACATTAAAATCAATGGCAAAGTTTAAGGTTATAACCTCACTGGAAGTAAATTGACTTTTATAAAAATAAAAGAAAGGTAATATTTAGTTTAACATACGGTCAGCATTATAGGAAAACCATAACTCCTTAAATGCAAACATAGGGTTTCACAGAAGTAACTGAAGTGTTGCAATCATCATTGCTCAGTAAATATTTGCAGCCTGCATGTCCATTTCATTAAGAACTACTATTTAAGTTCACATGAGCTCAGTTATACCAGAGTAAAATAACTGTCTGTAATTCCTGTGTACTATCATGTTGCTCAGGAGGTGTGAAAGCTACAAAATCTTACAACTCAAATAATACCTTTGTTTGTTACACATTGATAATGTCCAACAAAGAGACTTTTGCTCAAGGAAGCTTTTGTGTAAATAGTTATCAGTTGATGAGCAATGCAGCCTCACTTGTAGAAAATGGAAGTGTTTCTGTGGTTCTATAAAATATTAAGTATACCTTAGACAAAAGATACTACAGACATGGGTTGGGAAATTTAACTTGTTCTAGCCTTGAACACACAGAAATAATGTGTGTTATTACTGTCAAATATTCACATAAATGTCTAATGAGTTTGGTAAGAGCTACACAGTACAAAACCTCATTTCTCTTTTGTCAATTTAATTCTGTTTTCTACAAAATCAGAGTAGAAAATGAGTTCTGAACCTTGGCACTTCAGATGAACTTTGTGAGTGTGTTGGGGGGGTAGGCCTGCAGCAAAGCTAATAGATAGGAGGGGAGGATGAACCGGGTAGATGTGATAACACAAGTGGAGCTGTATTAGCAACTGCCTGAAAGAGTAGTTGTCAGTATCTGTGGGAGCTATTTACAGTATTGTCTATTCACCCTATTTCATAGGTTGTGGCAGCTTGAAACATCCGATCTTACAGAAGAGAATTTTTTTACCTCCAGTTGTTCTGACTATTTCAACAAACCTTTTTTTTTTCCAAGTCAAAGTGCTGGCCTTCCAAAGGGAGGGAGAGTTCACCTGTGGTATACCAGTAAGAAACTCTTTTACCCAGCCTCTCTTACACTGGATCCCTAATTTCTGCTAGGCAGGTTTGTTGTCTTCTCTCTGAGGCTGTCAGACAAAGTCATCAAGTTTAAGAAAGAGCCGCTAGAACTGCTGATCTTGTCTTCAGCCCCATGAATTTGACAGGTCCAAATTTAAAATTGTCTCCTGCCATCCTGTTATCCATTCATTAGTAGTACAGGACCTCCTCCTCTACCTAGACATAGAAACATTTCCATTAAGAAAGCCAACATACAGCTTTTATTAAGCACTGAACACGACAAGTCATGAAATCGAATGAGCTAACTAAGCATAAAGTACTGTATTTTTAAGTGTGGAACTGCTTTATGAAATGGATGGATGTCCATGGTTTGTGAACCACAGTAGTGCCAGCCCAGCCAATTATGCCTTTCTACGTGATCAAATTTCTGATTGTCTATTTTAATTTTGGACAATAGAAATTGCTTTGAGGAACTGTTACAAAGGACTAACTGATTAGTCAGATTAATTTATTCTAAGTGATGAGCTACTATAATTCAAGATAGCTTAATCTGTTTCAAACTTGGCAAATGACTGTTCAGTATGGCCATTTATTAAGAGTGAAAATATCTTTATGGCTAAAAATAATTATTAAAGCTTATGAAATAAAAAGCTTTAATTTTTCCTATGGTTTAAAGTTCAACCTTGTTATCCTCTTAAACTATTGTGATGAGAGACATAAGTTACTGCTTTCCAGCCACTTCTGCTGGAGAAATTCCTTCAAGAATTCATCAGTTTACTCCTTAATAACAGAGTACTAGCATTAAGATATTGGAATAAAACATTCCATGAGTTCAGTTTTTCAGAGGTGTCTTGCTATGGCTAAATATCATTGTGATGGGTACTCCTTGGAAGCTGACTATATTTCAAAAATAAATAAAGTTAATCTTTCAGTGGAAGACCATGAAGATTTTTCTGTAAGACAGCTGTTACATATTGGTATACACAAAGGTTAACTTTAGCATGAAATGAAAATATTTTGAACTAATGGGATGAGTCTATAAACACTTTTATTTTTATCACATTTTAAAGACACAAACCAAGGAACTTGAATCTGAAAAGTCAGATAATCCATGAATCAAGAGGAACTGTTATGAATTCTCTATGGTTTCTCCCGTTATACACTTGTTCTTGCACTGCACCAATATACCATGCCCACTGCAGCCATTTGTTATGCGTGAAGCTGTCAGCATTGCACAGTATTTCTTGCTCTGTTATTGCAGCCTCTCCCACAGAAGTAGCAGGCACAGATGAGCTGTTAGATGTGGCTGCAGACTTAGAGAGTCAAAGCATCTTGTGGAGATATATTGATAACATTCTGCCAAGTGAATGTTTATACATTTAACAAAGTCATTAATGCATATGGATAACAGAACATTGTGAAGTGGTTTTGCAAATATGTCCCCATTCTCAATATGATACATTGTAACCACAGCAGGAACAATCAGAGTGTTTGCTATTGAGTGGGTTTGGTTTTTTTCATACCTTTATATTTAGTTTTATATACTACACAAGTCAGTAAGAAACTTTATAGGAAGCCATTAGTGATTTTGTGGACGTTAGGTTTTTTTTTCATTAAATCTTTTTGATGTTCAGCTCCTATTCTTTCTGCTAGACAAAATCTGCTGGTTTGTCAATGTTCATAATAAGTTTAGTCTGCAGAAACTTCTTTGATATTACAGGTTTCATGCTATTTTGTCTGACAACTTCTGTTTATAGGACACTCTGGATACTCCTCATTTTCAGTCATCAAGTAAGCGTAGCTGTACTGTGCGTAGTTCTCTTGATATTTCCTTTTCACCTAATGATGTACCACAGCCTTACCTTTACACTTCACCGCTTATCTCCTACCACCACTTTATTTAATCAGTTACACTAGTTTCTTTCTCACTTCTGTTGTTTTCTTTTAGTATGAAAGATTTTGCTTTTTTAAGAAGAGCTTACTCAAAACTGTGAATTACATGTATGCATAAATGTGCACGCTGTGTAGTGACAGATTAGCAAACAGAAGACAACTGGCTTTATACAGAACTAGGTGAGCTTAAAAAGCAATCTGTCAAATGCCAGCATGACAGTATGGTCCAAATTTTGAGATAGTGGTCTGAGGATTACCATCTCAGAAGCTGTTCTCTGTCTTGCCATATCTCATTTTGAACATGGCACAGTCAAGGATGCTATGACTGTTTCCCTTCAGAAGCCTGAGGAATCTGAAATTGTATGAATGATTGCAGGAAGTAATCTGCTAGCAAGATGAGAACACTGAAAAGAAAATTGAGTTTTCATCTACAGGTGATAGGCAACTGATTAATAAGCTACTACACTGGCTTTGGTCAGCGATCTTAGATTAGCAAAGTGTCATTTCCTTAGCTAGAAGATATATCAAAGGACCCTCTAAGAAGATTATCCCTGAACATCTGAAAACAGGAAGGATAGACTTCCTGACATTTGCCTTTAAAAGAATAGCAGTAGCAATAGGACAATCTTACAGTGATCCTGGATTGCTCTTTGTCAAAAAGCAAAAGATGAACTGGAAAAAATGCAGCTTGCACTAACCTTGCAATAAGTGTTTTAGATATTCCACCTCCACATGTCAATCCAAAAACCAGGAATGGATCTACCAGTTCAAGCTGGAACAGTGAAACCTGAAATCTGCAGAAACGGTGACTGTTGAGCAGTGTCTGTTCCAATATTTTCCTTCTCCGGCATCCAGGCAAGATTAATACTGTTTATAGGACCTGTGAATGGGTGTCTCCTCCGTTCCCCATACATTTTTGCCTGCATAAAGGGAACATAACTGTTTCATGTCACTGCTCCGTGAAGTAGGTAAGGAATTCATCTGCCTGAAAAACGGCTGTTTGGGCTACTTCTTTTAGTCAGAAAGGTTCCCTGGTCAAGTTCATAACACAACCTCACAGACATCAAGAGGATATGGTGGAAGGTACATTTGCATAGTGTGCCACATGTTGTTTGTGGTCCTATCCATGTGAGATATCATGACACTGCATGGAAGTTTTCATAGTAAATGCCTGCCTTTGAGTTGCATCACTTGTGGATAGGATGACTTGAAGTGTCTTTTTGCTTTTAACCACCTCTTTTCCTG
>NW_008825409.1:4739583-4752462 GCF_000699105.1 Pygoscelis adeliae | reverse complement strand
CCCTGAATAGCCCTGTCCCACTGCATTCAGCTTGCTGCCTAAACATGTGTCCCTAAGCTGAATCACTGTGCATGTGTTTTGGCAAAAGAATTGTATAAAACCTGCCAATGAGCAAATGGGCAAAGCTGCTGTGGAACTCAATTGCTCAGAAACACAAACGTCTTCTTAGGAAATGTATGTAGACTGAATGTAGACACTTACACTTAGCCAACAGAATCAGTCATCAAATATCCTTAAGGTCTTGCTTCAAAGTTTCCTGTTTTGTAGTCAGGTAACATTTTAATCGTGCTTTCTTTCCTTAATTGTTGCCTGGAACAGTTCTTGGGTGAACCAACTTAGGGGAAATTCTTTAAGCATTTATTTGAAATTATTTTTCTTTTCTGTATATTTTAAGTGTATTGCATTTTAGAAACGATTTGTATTAAATTAAAATGTTTGTGGTGGCAGAATGAAACATTGAGAATCACTTAAAATTAACTGCTATTAGAAATGAAATTCAGAGAAACTGTGTACACTTAAACAACCGTCTGTCATGATTTTAAAGAAGTAAAATGTTGTGCAGTTCTTAATAATGTGGCATTTGGTTCTTGTTGAAAAGATTTCCTGGTAGTTCTGTTAATTTATCTGTGATTTATCTGCTTCCTGCTATTAAACTGAGTAAAAATAAAGTTCTCCAACACAGAGATTATAAAAAAGAAGAAAGGATTATTTTTTTTCCTGTGTTTCTTTAGTGGGTTAAGCACATCATGGTTCCTTACAGAGAGGAGATGAGGAAGATTGAGGCATGCTTAAAGATGTTAACTTTTGCAGCTGTTGTGAATGTATGGTGTTGGAGAATATACATCTGGAAATTTTTTAAACCAAACCAAAAAGCAAAACAGTCTTTCAGTATATTAAGTTCAAGAATACAGTGTGTGGGGAATGTACTGATTTTCAGGTCTTCCTTCATTGAACTAGGACATAAAAGCAGCAATACAGCTCAGGAAACTTCTACAGATCTTGTCCCTTTCTCTCAGATCAAGAAAGTTAAAAAAAAAACACCAGATATTTTGGAGGTTATGGGAATTTGGGCACTGCTTTTAGAACCCTGCATTGAGACAGAGCATTGCTGATAACCACATTGTGATACCCTTTAGACCATCCATAGCTACGCTTTCAAGGTTCAGAGTCACAGGAAGACTCTTTTCAGAGGAAAAAAAATAGCCTTTTGCACCACCCAACCCTTTGCACTTCTCCCTCATAATCCTTCACGCTCCTCTCACACCCTGTCACCATGTCACTCCTTTCCCCTGAAAGGGACAGTGATCACCACAGCCCCTCAGCCCTGCTGTGCCCTTACGGCATAACTATTTTATCTTCTGCTGGTAGGGGACCTCAAAAGTTTTACACCAGAGACATCTGTGCTACCCAGGTTTTACAGCAAGGCAAGGAGATAGCAGGGACATGCTATGCGTAAACAAACAGTTCTCCTGCTACTTGCACCTTAAGTGCACCAGGAGGGTGCTGGTGCATGCTTTTTTTTTAAAAAACTGTTGCCACAGCAGCTGATCCCAGAGAGGAGTGTATGGGGTATCCCACACCTTCAGGTGCAGATGTCTGGGAGGAAGGGAACTTCTTTGAGATTCATATACATTGCTCATGTTTTGTGTTGCCCAGCAAGCTCAGCAAAGACCTAGGCTGTGTCAAAACGCATTGCTCACTTTTTGCAAAAGTCTGTTGCTATTCTCCTCTGCTGACTGTGCAACCCTTCACAGACCTCCTCAGAACAATCTGAACTTTCCCCTCCGGTGCCAGCCAGGGCTGGCTGAATGCCACCAGTGGAGCATGCCCTTGCCCTGGATACTCTGTTCTCCCCTCCTGGTTGCCAGAGCTCAGCAAAGGTCTGTTCTGGCTGGGTAGTCCTGCCTTGGTTACTTCTGCAGAGCAGGGAAGTAAATGGCCTTGCCTGAAGCGGTCTCTCTAAAACTATTTGCCTGTCTCAGTAGCCTCTCTGGTAAGGACATTTTGAACCCTATAGATGATCGTGGACCAACAAAAGCTCAGTTCTGTTCTCTTAACCAGAAAGTACAGTTAGCAAATCAAAGAGTAAATGCACATGTCCCCGAAAGACAGTTTTCTTCTTTTCTATGAACATAGATTGTCTTTAGTTTGTACTTTTAAACAAGTGCTACTTGTCTGTTGAATCTTGCCAAATGTTTAAGCAGAAGAGTATCATCTTCAGGTCCTGTGTCACTCATTTCATGCAAGTTCCACTGCAGGTAAACATTGGTCGGAGGGCCCCTTCAGTCTGCCAAATGTGTCTTTTCTTGTACCATGACTGTGAAGATGGCAAGGGTTATGGACATCCTATGAAGAACTGATGAGGGAAATCGGGATAGAAAGGTCTTTGGACTTAAGCTTGGACTGTGTGTGGAGATATGGCTTGTACATCCTCTGCTCTGTAGTCTAAAATGAGTGTTTCTGTACGTACTACCCTGGCAAGCAGCCAAAGGAGCAATCTTACCCATATATGATTCACAGTGTAAGTCAACATGTAGGTAATGAGGATGAATAGGAATCTGGGATTTTAGAGTAAAGTTAGTGGCCCTCCATGGTCCCAGTATAGATGATCTAGTGACCACACAAATAGAACTAGAGTCTGGTCTATTTCTTGTCTGTGTACGTATAAAACCAAACAAACAAAAAGCAAAAAAACCCTAGCCAGAATCCAATAGGCAAATATTAACCCCTCTAAGAACATATTTGATTTTCTAATCTCTCTTGCATGATTCTACCACTCCTAGAAAGTCTCACAGGCTTCATTGCCTGTAAATGGCAGTTGAAATTCAAGCAACAGAAGGTGGATTTTTGCCTGTGCTTGATTTTATTAATCCCATTTTTTAAATGCAGTACAACTAGTCAAGCTTTGAATCGATTAAGTTAACACCCATGTACTTTCAAAATTGATATAAATCAGATGTTAGTGGAGAACTTAGTCATCAGATGATAATTCCTGCATTTAAGAGCCACACATAAAGAAGACAATGGCTATTGACAATTACAGCGGAGGTGTCTACATCTCTAACTCCTATTACCTATTAAAAAAAAAAAATCTACCTATGTTTTTACTGCATTTCTCAGTTTAATATAAAATAAATGTTCATACTTAAAAATTAGAGTTTGTTCCTCCTAATTTGAAAAGTTTATCACACAGCAAGACCGGAAGTGTTGACAGAAGTTTCTAGTCATGACGGGTGAGAAAATCCACAACGCTGAGCTTAAGACAAGAAAACTATTCATTAGGCACATGCTGTCCTGAGTGGTGCTTGTGATACTGGACCCAAATTCTTCAGAGATTTCACAGTGGAAAAAACAATCCTCTTTGGAAGAGGAAGAATTACCTTTCTGCAGTTGCTTTCTCTGGGAATTGATTGATTCTTGACTTGTTTCAGAATTGAGCTAGTTCTTTAGTTGGGACCTCTTCATCCTTGGATGGAGCTACCACTCTACCATCACAGGTGTTACAGATGATACCTACCCTGCAGTAGGTAAAAAACGCAAAAAGCCTTGCATATAAACCAGAAGATATGTATATTGGCAGAAGCTTTTAAAAACAAAGCAAGCAAAAAAAGCGCTATTTACCTGGAACAGACAGAAATGTAGTGAATTCCTAAGATCATGTAACACATGTCTTGGTTGCTTCTCACATTCTTTTATAATTGTTTTTCGTGCCATGATACTTAGTCAAAAGAGATTTGTACTTGTGCATAACAGTAGTAAGAAACTAATATCTAAGTTTCCACTGACTTGTTGAATATTTTTACATACGCATTGATCAATGGAACAAGGCCTTGGGGGCACCACTTAAACTCTCTCGCTGCAAAGCCAAATCTGTGGGGTCACAGATCCACACCCTGACATTGAGGTGGAAGGCGTCTTCTTTTGTTGTTTCATTCATTTTGAAGAGGCCAGTCACTGATGTTTTCCCTTTCTCTACTCTGCAGCACAAGTTTGAGAATCACCTTAAGATTAGAAGTGACATTTTTATCACGTAGGCTGGTCAGGAATTGCTCTACTTTTTCCACTATTCAAATGATTTATTATTCATATTTTGTAAGTCTTTGTTTTTTCCCCACACATTCTAAATTCTTTTTGAGCTTTGTTTTTTCTGAAAATTAATCAAAAGCTAATGTGAAGATAATTGCTTTGAAATCTAGGTCTGTCGTCTGTTGAATTCCACTTGCAACATTCAAAACCAGCAACAGGCTCTGTGCATTTTGTAGCATGTTTATTTTTTCTTGTTTCTTCAGTATGAAACCTTCAATTTCATTCTTTGTCTTTTGCAATTAACGTTCTAATAAAATGAGTATTTCCACATTTCAACTTCAAGTATATGAAACTTTATTCCCAATGTTATTCTACATTAAACAGTTTCCAAGGTTCATTATTCATTAATAACCCAATCCTAACTATAAAAAACATACATTTACTCTTACATTAAAACATTTAAGAATATTAACTGAAATATAGGCAACAAATTTATCATAATAACATTGGTTTTAACATTGGCACAAAGTTGCTTACGCGTTAAGCTAAATATTTGCATTTTATGTATATATATCAACTCATTTAAATTCAACTCTTGTTTATGGATTTCTGAAGCTATGAAAATAACTAGAATAGTCAAGGCTGTCATTATAGTAGAACATTACTTACTAAAAATTTGTAACTCGTCACTCCATACTCTGGAGTGTGGGTGTTATTCAAAAGGAGTACATTGTTCCCCACCACAGCCTCCCTCTCTGACAGACAGATGCCAGCTCTCTTCACCCATCATGTATCTCTCAGCAACACCCCATCCTGGAGGGGCAGGTCAAATGCAGCACTGCAGAAAGTGTGTATTGGGTACCCTGTGACTCCCCACATACACTGCTTGCAGGCAAATGCCCTTTAGGCCTCTCTTCCCTCACTGATTCCAGATTTTTTCAAAAGTCTGTGCATGCCTCTGGGCCGTTCACCCATCATTTGATCCCTAATGAATATTCTCTAATGTTTTTATGTGGGATAGCTTTGGTTTCTTAGATGCTTCCTCATTTATGACTTCCTTTAAAATACAGCTTTATTTCCTCAATTGTGTTCTGAAAGATTTTCTTAATAATCAGGACAAATTCTTCCTTAATTTCACCTCACTGTTTCTCTATACTTTTTTTTTTTTTTTTGCCATGCCAAATAAAATCCCTCTGATCTGGCTCTTAGAAGTATTAAATGTTTGTTGAATAGGACCAATTAACATCTTTCTTTCTTCTTTTATAGTAATTTATATACCTCTTAAACATGTCTCATAAATCAGCCCCTCTGGGATCTGATAATTTTGTGGTTCTGTGAGTTTCCTTCATTACATTTATTTCCTTCTCATAACAAAATATTTAGAATGGAAAGGTGTATCCCCTTTGTCACTGACTTAGAGAGGAGACTGTCAGAGAGGAGACACACTCTGCAGAATAGAGTGATTCCTTTCATTTTTGCACAACAAAATTTTAATTGCTTTTGGTTGTGGCATTAGATCAATGTTCTAGGATGGTAAATTAAATATATTTTAAAAAACATAGCCTTGTGTCTCTCAGCACTTATCATAATTAATGAGATACTACAGTAGTACTGTACTGCAGTATTAGTAGTTTCACTGCAATACCAGTAGTACTTTACCAGCAAGAATTTTAATAAGGCATAGAGCATTTAACAACTTCTCTTAAGCAATTCTCTCCCTCCTTCCCTCACTGCCAAAACAAAATCTGATTCCCCATCAACATTACTCATGACTTTAAATGTTTTTTAGATTTCTTTGGATTGTCACAATCCAAATCCTATAATGCATTAACTGATACTAAATAACAAAATTAGCATTTATCCTCTGCTAAACCATTCTGTGAAACTCTTTTGGAAACAGATCCCCCCAAAAAGTTGCAACCATTGAAAACTCATTGCTTAACTGTATGTTCTGAATTAATGAAGACAATGCTAACCAGACCTCTCCTCTTGTCAGAAGCTGTGAATATGGATATCTATCCATATTTAGTTTCCCAGGGTAATTTCAGCAATATTTTTGGAAGAGTGTTAGAGTTGATTCTGTTGCCTATACAGGCTAAAATTGTCCTTGCAAATAGACAGTTGGTTTTCACAGATGGGATTTTGATTACGATCCTTGTCTTGATCGTGTAATGATTAAAATGCAAAAATATGTCACAAGGCTTTCCCATGTTGGAAGGAACGTCTTGACGTAACTGAGAATTCAGTTAAATGAATTCTTCAGGTAAAGCATCAAGTGCTTCTGATGCTGCATAGAAGTGCAAGACAAAACATGCAATAGCTTTGTGAGATATTAAATACATTTTTAGTCTTTTAGAGAACCTTGCATGATTTTTTTTAGACAGAAAAAATGATAACAGTAACCAGAAATGTTAGGTACAGTTTTCAGCAAATAAAAATCCTTTCTACTGAACTGCCTGTCACTTCATTGCTTAGACTTTTCCAGAAGTGACATTCTGGCAAACTCAGTGCTCCACAGGCTCTTCCTCTGCTTCCTCATAGGAACTACAGCTGAATTTTCTACTTCTGCGAACTGTGGTCTGCTCCCATTGCTTACATCAAAAAAATTGTTTAGTCTGCATGGGTCCATCCTATAGATCTGGGCAAGTACTGTATTATAACTTCTGTTGTTTGTCAATAATTCACTATTTTTGCACATGTGCTCACAAGTGGACCATCGCATTATCTACTGCATGTTGGTTATACCCACATTGCCATTGCATCTGTCTCAGGCAGCAGCCCATGTCAGCTAGGCTCATATTTATGTTCATGGTGAGAGTAGACTGGTAAGGTCTAGCAGGCAAGGGAAACTGCAGCTCACCAGCCATTGTGTTTTCTCACCTGCACTCTTACTGTGACAAGTTTGCCACATTTACTGTTTGTTTTCTTTCCATGGTCCCTCCACTCTGCTTTTGGCATCACACTGATATGTCCACGGGTCTCTGCCGTCCTCCAGAAGGACACCAGGTGAGACATAACCCACAGGAAATGTCATACCAAACAGGAAGGCAGTGCTTCCAGAGACTACAAGTGGGGCATCAAACTGTATCACCAGTCCAGGCTGACAGCATCTGCCTGGTGAACTGCCTTGACAGCTGGTCATGATGAAATCTCCATGGTAGATTTGGGGCCTGGGAGAACCCTTATTCACAGTCTAGAACCAGGCTGTGCCATGCACCTTGGATGAACAGTTGCAGGTGCCAATGCTTCTTCATACAGAGAACATCCCCAGTATGCCAGCCATAGCTAGACTCCACCAAGCTGGCATGGGCTGACTGCAGCTTTGGGAGGGTAGCAGCATTTAATTGGGTTAGAAGTGAGGGTGTCCTTGAGGACTGGATGGAGATCAGTGGGCAAGATACAGAACCTGCTCCCTCTGGGACAGCATGGGAGTCGGGGCACAGGATGTGTGAGACAGGTAGGCTGTATGGTATCTGCTGCACCAGCTATGAAAGTTACACCGTGTCCCATGTGGTAGGTAGGGAGAACCAGACTTCCTGGGGAGATTTAAGGTGTGTCAGCTGCCACCCAATGCCATTTGTCAGTAGGCAGCGATCCAAACAGCAGCATCACCCTTACCACTGCATCAGCTATGAAAGGCTGGGGTAATTACTTTCTTCATGGTACCCAACTCCTGTCCTGTCTAAGGCACCCAGTACTGTGCAGGCAGCTGATAAAGCAAGAGCTTGACCAAGAGGAAGCGATGAGGCAAAAATGAAGACTGTGTGGCTATTTCTTCTCCCTGTCCCCTGCCCAGGTAGAAGAGCAGGCTTAGTGATTCATGAATAACCACAGGCTTCATAACACACTCTTGGCAAAAGATTACATACAGTTTATCATAATAGGGCCATGTCCTGGTCCTCCATGGCATCTGAATCCTGGCAGACTACCTTCATTTTATTAATGGTCATACAACAGGAGAGACAAAGCTCTCCTGTTTCCCATCCACCATGGGTGAAACAGAGGCAGAACTACTCCAAGCCCTGTGTTGTTCCCCATAGTTCTAAAATTTTTGGGAAGGGACTAGAGAGGCCGTCCTTTGGCCAGAGACAAAATTATTTTATTTTATTTTATTAATAATATTTAATATTTTATTAAAAAATAACAAGAGGAGCTCTCTGTATCCAGTGAGATTGGTCCTTCTTAGTCATATGCGTGTGGCAACTAAAAAGTCCCTGAGCTGCCATTCTCTTGAACTGCTCAAAGGTTTCTTTTCAGAGAAAGGTAGTCGGACTGCTCTGAGATCAATGTGGGAGTTGACCTAATGTGTACAGATTGTGAGTATCCAGGGGATCTGCTCATGGAGCCAATCCCTGGTGTTATTTTATTTAGCAATATTTGCAGCCATAAATCATAATCCTTTGCTTACAGTAGAACATTCATTTTGACTGTCTCTTTTTACTAAGATGTTAAATAGCCTGCTGTGCCTTTTGTATCAGTCTCACTTTGGATTATGTTTATTGCACAAGAGTATGAGAGAATGTGTTACACCAGAAGTTGTAAAATTAGCTTGGCATGTTGACATTTCTGGCGTCACACTCTGTCAAGTGCATTCAGCTATTGTTTATGAAAACAAGAGTATTAAAAGTGCAAATTAGATGCAAAATTAAATATATCTTTTGCTGAAAAAGACTGCATGTCAGTACTGGAGTGGTGAATTTCTTGTATTGAAGTGGAGGTTTGTTTTTTTCCTGCTAGATATGGTCCACAGAGGTGTATAATTGATTTGGTCTCTTGTCATCACAGATTGATTTTAGAATTGTGTTTTGAGGACTGCCAAAAACATTCCAGAGTTTCTTGTTCCTGCACTATGTGCGATATGTCCCCAAGATAATTTGTTTATTATAGAGGCGATTACTTGTTCTTATGGAATCAGATGTTAGTTTGAGGCCACTGTGTTTACTTTTGGAATGAAGGATACTGTTGTGGGCATTTACAGGTATAAATAACAGATTTTAAATCTTTTTTGATTATACTTTTTAAAGGTATTTTTTAAGTTTTTTCTCTAGACAGGAGTTGTTTCTATTTTACACATCTGTGTTCTCTACAGTGATTTTAAAAGAACTTTTCATAACCTTTAAGCATACTGAGAAACTTTCTTATGTCCAAGTTTGTGAACTCATTCCAGCAATCTGTCCTGCTCCAGAAACATAATTTTTAGTTTTAATGTGGAGTAAATCCTGTTTATATTTTTATAGTTAACAAGGGTCTTTAATATCAACTGAATTATGGATATGTATTAAAAGGCCAGAGATGCTGAGAATCACTCTTTCAATTCCAGTATACAGGCTTATGCCTTGCCAAGAGTCCCTAGTCCACATCAAAATATCAGCAGATACAACAGTTGAGAGTCATCCGAATGAACCGCAGGAAAAAATACAGGTCAGACTGCAGGCTGTAAATAGTGGATCTATAGCTAGATTAAATATGGAATTAATGGAGGAATAATCTGACTTTTATTCATCTGTATGAATGATGTTACTCTGAGTATCTCTGGTGGTGTCACACACTTGTAGCTCCTCATCCTCCTGGGGAATGTGGTGATAAAACTGAGCATGCAATTCTTCTGATTGGGACTGTGGTTCCAGGAGGACTAATGGTTATTTTAAGGGGCAGGAAGCTAGCGCAAGACCATAGCTGTGTTTTAACAAAAAAACCCCAATGCATCTCACTCAGGTGCCTGACATTACAACACCTTCACCAGTGCAGTGCATCTCCTGCCAATTCACAGTTCAGCTGTGTTTCAGAAGGAGGTTACTGTCAGCCCAGACTGGTGGTGGCACTGACTTGCACATTGGGAGAGATGGTAGCATGAGCCTGGTCTGAAGGAGGTTGATGTCACCAGCCCTCTATGCTGAGGCAATACCTGGGGACATGGGCTCACTGGTGAATCTTGGGAAAGTTGTTTTTAACCTTATGGGGCAGGAATAAACCAGGCAGCAGAAATAGGAATAAGGCAACAAGAGCTTGCAAGCTCCCCTCCAGCCTTTGCTTGCTTTTCCATCTGTGATGCCACCCTGTGTTCTGACCCAGCTCTCTCCGAATAAGCAACTGTGCATGCCCTGTCAATGTTCCTCTGCTTATCCTTACACTACACTAGAGATATGCCCCATTCCTAGTGCCCTGTGGTCCCTCTCTACAGCTAACAGTATAACATAATAATAAGATACACCACTCTTTTTCTATTCACTGTTCCTAACCCCAAAATAAGGCTGAGCATGCCTGTGGTTGACATTTTTACATTAATTGGCAAGCACCATTTTCACCCAGGAGACCCCATTCGACCTGCACCTTTTCAGTGTCATGATTCAATCCAGCTAAATGTGGACAGGACTGGCATTGTTCATACAATGCCAAGGTTGCACATACTGTGTCTGCATGTGATTCTTTAGAAGAGAAAGGTAGATGCTGTTGAACATGTAGCTGGAGCATAGATGCTTAAAATCTAGTACTGAGTCACTTTTGAAAACATTGGGATTCTACAGCAGCAATAGTCAATGATGTTGGGCACAGAACTAACCCGAAGCCTACCACTTTTTGCGTTACTTGTGGTCTCAGTTTGGATTGAAGTATACTCTTTCTGATATGACTTATTAACCTTGTAGTACCTTCATGTTTTCTAAACATGTAAGGGATCAGTTTGTAAGTAATATATGACTCTAAAACCTCAGCATTGCAGAACCAGCAGTTTCTCTTCTCCTTCAGAACTGGAATAACAGGTACAGGGCTCTGTGTCAGCTTGTATTCCTTGAAAGTTTGGAGGTTCCTTGAAAGATTGGACAGTCTATCTTCTTTGGGGTCCCTCTGGGATATTACATTTTTATCTGCTCCTGGAGCTTGCCGCCTATTTATTTTCATCATGTTTTCCTCCTTTTGCCTTAAAGAGTTTCTGAAAATGTGCTGTTCTCAGCAGGTCTTTGTAATATCATTCCCTGTAATGACATTCCATGTTCTCATCCTATGATGCATTGCATGTACCTTCTCCAGAGGGAGCTGGCACTAGGTAGACCCTGCTTTGGCAGGGACGCAAGCTAACTCTTATCTTTTTTTTTTATACAGCTGCTGACATTTCATATGTGCTTCTCTGTGAGCTTAATTGCTTCTTCTATTTGGCCCTGAAAAAAGAAGTTGGCCCACCCATTGGATTTAATGATGTCTGCGATTGCTTGTAAGTAAAGACGCTCTTGGTGGCAGTCATTAGCACTATCAGTGTGACAGGTTGTCATCCCCCATGTAGGTGTCATTGTGTCGTACAGCAATCCAGAATGGCTGCGTTCTGAACCCACCATACTGTCTTGCTCAGTGGGACCAGATTTCACAGCAAGTGCCTTGAAATTATCTAGCAATCTTAATTTATTCAAATTCCCATCTTCACTTTCATCCCCTCTTTAAATTTTACTTCCTAGTTGGAAATACTGCTGGTAAGTAAATATTAGCAAATTTTATTTTAGCTGAGATGTTCTGATATGATGCTTGATTTCACATCTTTGCTGCGCTCAGTGGAGTCAATAACACGGGCTACAGATTTTGTAATGATACTTACAAACCAGCTTAGAATTTTATTTGTAATGGCACTACCAAAAATGAAAGAGCTTGTAACTCATGAGGTTTTACCTTTCACTTCATGAGGTTTCAGCTGTTGTGCTGTTTTCCATACAGACGGAAGACAAGTCCAGTTCCCTCTACACCTTGGCTGCAAGCTGGTCACTGGCTCTGACTTTACCTCTGCTCTCTGGCTGTGTGAGCAGGAACACAGATGGTGTCCCACTATACCTTTTCAGGGAAAAGCTGAAGATAGTAGGGGGATGTCCTAGCAGAGCAAAAGACAAAGAACAAGTCAGCTATCAGGTTACTGAAGAGTGAAAGGCTACAGAAAAATGAAAGTGAAATGAAATGAAACTGTACTTTAGGACTCACAAGGTTTTCAGCTAAGGAGCTCTGGTACCGAGTAAATAATATGTGAGATCAGGGAAGGCGCCTACTCTTCACTTGGATCATGTTTTTAGTTATATGCTTAAGTACTAAGTTGCATTCTTAATTATTGTAAGTGAAAAACAGAAGTCATGTTTTAAAGCAGAGGGAGGCCCTGACTGCATTAAATAATGGCATATATAGCTGTCGTGGTTTAACCCCAGTCAGCAACTAAGCACCACACAGCCACTCTCTCACCCTCCCCCACCCAGTGGGATAGGGGAGAGAATCAAAAGAGCAAAAGTGAGAAAACTCATGGGTTGAGGTAAGAACAGTTTAATACTTGAAATAAAATAATAATAAATATTAATAAAAATGACAACAAGAACAATAATAAATTGTAATGGAAAGTAAAACAACAAGAGAGAGAGGAACAAAACCCAAGGGGAAGAAAAAAAAACCAAACCAAACCAAACAAGTGATGCAACCACCTGCCAACTGATGCCCAGCCAGTCCCCAAGCAGAGATTGCTGCCCCCTGGTGAACTCCCCCCAATTTATATACTGAACATTATGTCACATGGTATGGAATATCCCTTTGGCCAGTTTGGGTCAGCTGTCCTGGCTGTGCCCCCTCCCAGCTCTTGTGCACCTCCTCGCTGGCAGAGTATGGGAAGCTGAAAAGTCCTTGACTTAATATAAACACTGCTTAGCAACAACTAAAACATCAGTGTGTTATCACAGTATTCTTATGCTAAATGAGAATTCTCATGGGCCCATGTGAACCTCATGAGGTTTAACAAGGCCAAGCACAAGGTCCTGCACCTGGGTTGGGGCAACCCCCAGTCTCAATACAGGCTGGGGGATGAAGGGATTGAGAGCAGCCCTGCCGAGAAGGACTTGG
>NW_008825409.1:4677534-4739223 GCF_000699105.1 Pygoscelis adeliae | reverse complement strand
CAAGGGGGAATGGCTTTAAACTAAAGGTGGGTAGATTCAGACTAGATAGAAGGAAGAAATTTTTTACGCTGAGGGTGGTGAAACACTGGCACGGGTTGCCCAGAGAGGTAGTGGATGCCCCATCCTTGGAAACATTCAAAGTCAAGTTGGATGGGGCTCTAAGCAACCTGGTCTAGTTGAAGATGTCCCTGCCCATGGCAGGGGGGTTGGACTAGATGACCTTTAGAGGTCCCTTCCAACCCAAACTATTCTATGGTTCTATGATTCTAAATCCAAAACACAGCATTATACCAGCTACTAAGAAGAAAATTAACTCTATCCCAGCCAAAAACTGGACAGTATCCCATGTTCTTTGCATTGTCATTTATTTCTCAGCTGCCACCTTGATGTGATGAGCACATAATACAAGGAAGTCCTACTCCAGAACTTATAATTGGATTAAATATGTGAAATTACGTGTAAATTTGTCTGTATCTTGTATGAAATAAACCAATATTCTTTTGCTGGTGAAGTGCATATCTGGGAAAAATGTCTTGTCTAGAAAAAAAAAAAAAAGAGAACTTCAGAGATAAAACCTCATTTATGTACAGATTACAGGAAAAATTTTCACCCTGTTAAAAGTGGCTGTGGTGTATTGCACACAGCACTGTATATTAACCAATTATGGTCCTAAAAGGCATAATTGGTAGAAGTTGTAAGATCTTGTTTAAGGAACTTTTTTGTGTTCACTATAAACTGTTTTGGAAAAGAGCCTAGAAATAAAATGGATATCATAGCTATCTTTTTTTTTAATCTTTTAACTAGTTCAAACACATGCCTAGTGTCACAAAATTTTATTTCCTGAAATCCTCCTATTGTAAGCATTACTTTAAATAGAATTATGCGGTCATTTAGAAACCTTTTATTTAAGCTAGCTTTACTTTTGTGTCTTTCTCATGACTTTCGTACTTGCTGGCATTACTACAATCTAGTGAAAATCTGAACTTTTTCCTTCTGACTATTTGAAGTTCTGACAATGGGCCTAATCTTACTTAAAATCTAATTGCTATCACAGTCCTTGCTTACAGGGGAAATTTTGCTTCTGGCTACTCAACATTGTTGCTCTTTTGCCGTTTTTAAATTACTGTGTCTTTTGTGTTTTGTTAGATGTGTGTGGATCTGATTGGGTGGTATATTTACCAGTAATAGCACTTTTATTGTTCCATGAAACATTTACAATTGTACTTCTTTCAAAAAGAAACACTCCTTTTTATTTTTCTGAAATCCTCATATTGTCTGACAATTTCCATGCAGTTGATTCTGAAAGGCAGGAACAATAGCAGTGCATGCTTCATAATTTTTAGCTGAAATGAAATCATCGTGGCTGAGAAAAGTAATGAAATTCACTCCTTTCATGGTCATCTCTGAATACTCTCAATTTCCCTGTGAGGATATAATGCTTCCTGTGAATATTAATACCCAGCTGATTTCTGTCATGCAGTTTTGGATCCAGATCCCTGAAGTAACTTGTTAAGCCAGCTAAGAAAACCCTATAAAGGCGATAGTACCATAAGTAAACTTGAGGAAGCAAAAATTTTTTCCCACCTGTTTTTTTCCTGTATTGTTCAAATGTTGGGAGAAAATAATTGATTTCTGTTCTTGGGCATCAGGAACCTTTTCAGTCCCTGACCTTTCTGTGTCTCTCTCCCTTCTCACAGGTGCAGCACCGATGCTTCTCGCAGGATTCTGCAAAGGAAACAGTGCTGTGCGGTGAATTAACATGACTGTTTACAAGCTCCATAACTATTCTGCACGTTAAACTTAATGAAGATTTAGCAAATACCACAGGGATCACTTGGTGGATTATTGTGCTAAACAGTAAACAGCATTTGACATGCATTCAGGCAAAAAAGTAGACCTTTTTCTTTTCCCATCAAAGCTGCAAATTTGCTGTGGCAACCCTGATCACCTCCACAGATTAACGTTGCTTTACCAGAACTGTCCCCAGAGCCCATCTACTATGCAGGCAGGTTATCTGCCAAGTCAGAGATCCAGTCTTTGCACTATGTCTTGCTGCTGTTGGTGACATGGATATGCAGTACTGCTACCATGCTTATAGTACTCGGAAGAGGAAGGCAATTCATACTGTCAGTCTTCTCACATAGTGTTTTTGTAATTTTTTTGTAATTTTTTGTAATTTCTTGATCCTTGGTCCTCTGAGGTCTTACTACCTACTGTACAGTTTCTATGCACTGTACTACCACTGTACATTAAGGAGTATATGGGAGTATCTGCTGACCTGTTACAGCTTTTTTTCTCTGTTGTAACAGCTCCAGGGCTGGGCTTATCTGTGCTTTACCCCTTATTATTTTTACAATCATTGCATGTCTGTGGTTATACTTCTATGGCTTTTTGTTCCTTACTTATGTTTCCTGGTAGAAGTGAATCATTTAATTAGAAAAAATTATCCCCCTTGGCTCAACTAGGAAGTTTTCAGGAGGCTGCCCTTTTCTGGGAGAAGGGTTGTGCTGGAGACAGGTCGTTGCAGCTCAGATGGCTGTCATTCAGGCCTGCCACCACTGTAGCATGTGATTTTGCTCCCTCCACATGGGAAGCTTTACAGTGATCAGCTTGGAGAATGACTCCTCTTCATCTCCTACCTCTCTTGTCTTTGCTTTGACACAGAAGACTCTACTCCAAAGGTGGTGTGGGAAGGTAAAAGGAGAAATCATTTCTATTTCCCTATCTTCTGCTTAACCTCTTGCTTCCTTTTTTTCCCCTGTATTTATTCAACTTTAGACAAAATTCCTGCTCCAGATTTCCCTAGTCACATTCTTCTACATCTAATTCCTTACAATATGTGCTTTTCTGTATTCAAAATACATATTTTCCTGTTGATTTTTCATAATGAGTTAATTCTCATAGAGAGAAATTATCATGGCAATGAAATTCTTTCTCAGTGGGAATTTTGATATCGGCAGATCCAAAATTTCATGCTGGGGGATGGGTTAAGAGAAAGGGGTTAATGCTTAAAAAGAACTGAAGAGAATCAGTCCATGTGAAGCTACTGGAAAGCATTGAAAGTTACTAAATCTGCACGTTTTTATACCCAGTATTTTAGAATAGTCCTTTAAAATATAAAAGCTTTCTTGCATGTGGCCTTCTTTTTCTCTTTCTGTGTGTATCTCAAAGCACTTCAAACATTATTTTACAGTTTCAAGGTAATTTTTTTGTTTATTTGTTTTGTTTTGTTTTGTTTTGATTCACAGAGACCTTCTTTAAAGTCTGTTTCTTGAACTGCTAAGAATTCAAACTGAAAATTCTGGCCAGCATATTAAGAAGAAATTCCTTCACATCCTTATCTCATGTGTTTTAACTTTCACATTGTACCCGTTGCCAACAAAATGTGAGGTATCTTCTCTACAAATAACAAAAGTACAAAACCTGTAATATAATCTGTATAAAGGGACATATATGCATGTGCATATAAAAACAACTGTCTTATTTCACTTAATCAGGAACTTCTGTTTTCTCTGGATGTGATCTTTAGAATTTAAGTACATGATCAAATTGATTTTACCTGCATCTTTTGCAGAATGTCCAGTAGTTTCAATTGAACTAATTTTAAAGAAAATATTAATTAAATGTTATAGTTTGATGACCCATAAAATATAGAGTTTAGGTTATAAAACCTTCTAGGTATGACAGAATAATATTTTGAGGCTGGAGCATTATGAGCTTGTCGTGATCTCCCTTTAGATTTGTAACACTGCTAACAGCTAAGATGTTATACGTCAATATTGGTGCACTCGTTTTTGTGGATCTTATCTCACGCAATGATGATAGTGATGTAATTCTGGTATGATTAATTCTGAGTATCACTGCTGTAAAATCAGGATCAGGCTCACTTTTTGATCTCAGGCAATCTTAAGCATTTATCACAAAACCACTTTTTTCCTTGTGTGGTATCTCCACCTTTTCTCTGCCACAAACTAATGTGTATATTACATGGTTGTCTATTCTTAAATATTATTAATAGCTGTTTATCAACTGCTAAAAGCTGCATGCTGAGCCATAAATAAAAGCCTGGCACATTATTATTGCTGTAAAGAAATAAGCAGCTGGAAGTCATAAGCTAAATGCTTTTGGAGAAAAATAACTGCTTACTGGTTTACTGTACATTACTACAAAAAGCTCCATGTAGCTTTATTCATTTGAAGATAAACACCCCATTCTGAGAAACTCTAAGATTCTGTAGATACAAATGATCTCTCTATCTGGAAAGTTATTTCCAGCTGCTACTTCATATTATTTTCTAGTAAATGGTTTTGTGGCAACTGGGGCTAGTTTGTGCTTGGATGCTCAGTGATTTGGGGGTAAAATCTCTCCTTATTACTTTGGTCAGCAGAATGAAGGCTGGCACTTCATAGAAGTGTGATATTTCCTGTGAGCAAAAGAGTGGAGTAATGCAAGAGACGGAAAAGGGCTAAAGCTCATCTCCTATCTCCCTTCCTGGCTGGCAAAAGTAACACTCTGGGCATGCAGGTGCAAGGTGAGAAAGAAAGTGTCAGCTGTGCACTGCCCAGAAGTGTGAAATAATCTTTCCTTTTTCCAGGCAAATGGAGGAAAGATATACCCTTCTCAGAGCTACCAAAGTCTTTGGTATCTCCTTGTAGGCATGTGGGAAAGATGGTACTTTTCTTTTTTATTCCTTGGACTGCCTACTAGAAAAGTCTAACCTATAGTTAACTTGATATTTATTTCTCAAGTAGATATTTATTCTGCTTTTGTGATCGGATTACTAGTGTCAGAATAAGAATGTGGGAGAAGGAGGCTTTTTTGCATTTCTCTTCTGCGGCAGCTCCTCAAGACTGTGATGTTCAACAGAATTGGAAGTGCAGCATGAGAAATGCCCCTCAGGGAAGGCGTGTCTGCAGGACTGAAAAACAATGCAGAAGGTACACTTGCTTCCCAATACGCATAGGAGAGTAAACCTGCACTCTGTTTTTCCTAGGAGCTCCATTTCATTGCTAGTGGCATTTCCAGTACTTGGATTATTCAACATTTGCTCACTGACGTACTAATGGGAATGGCAGGCCCAGAGTCCTCTGTTCAGTATGGCTTGTGGCCTGAGCTCAGTAGATCACTTTGCTTTGAAAGAAACAGCAGCGATCTTGAGCTGTAGCATGGTGTTTTGACTCCAGTAAATATTACCTTTCAAGGTTACTTCACACTGCTAAGCTTCTTAGAAGAATTGCATGTTTAGGTGAAACCTCACAAGGTTAAAAAAAAAAAAATGTTGGAGTTGCACTGTTGGGTATTCAGAAAAATCCAGAAAATAATTTTAATAAAGGGCTTGTGTGATTTATTACCTTATGTTTCTAAGAAGCCTTCAGCCTCAAAGCTCAGATCAGATGTTATGCCATAAAGCTAATCGAAACCATATCTCTATTTACCTTCATTTCAATATTAAATGATTGCTTCTTAAACAAACTTCTTCAGTGTTCCCCCCACCACTTCCCCAAAAAGATGCTGTTATTTCGCTTATATGTCATATCTCGTATAACACATACCACTCATCACTGCACCCCTAACAGGCCTTTCCGAGACATGTCCAGCACCCCACATTAGTGGCATTTGGCACGTTCAGCACCCGCCTGCCCTGCTCTCGCGTGTTGCCCTGTAGTCTGGTATACCCAGCGCTAGTAACAGGCCACGAGGTTCGTACGGAGTTTGCAAGGCCTCGGGACTGAAGGTTGCCAGGTTTGCTCTGCCTGGACCTTTCTCTGAACTGCCTGCAGCTTTGGTTTACTCGGTTTCGCTGTAACAACAATTTCCTAACTGGCCAGGTGCCTGTGGCTGATTTGTTTCACTGTTGCTTGTCTTCGTATGGTACCGCCATGGTTTTGTGACTTTACCATAGTGATGCAATACTGAGCTATAAGGCCTGGTGTAATGACAGGGGCCTTGAAGTGGGGGCAGAGGACGCCGTGCAGGGGAGTGCACACGTGGGATGGTAGGGTTGGCACTGGAGACCACACAGCTGTAAAAAATGACAAATGGTCAGCTTAAAGAAATGCAGACCTGGACAAAACCGGTTTGGGGGGGTAACAAAGAGAACTAAGTAGTAGTAATAGAACCCGACATATGTGAAAGGCACTATATATACTAAATTTAGATGTAACATGGAGCTGCAGGTCAATGAGGAGAGAGGAAGGTGTGAAAGCATAAAGCAACTTAGCAAACACATAGAAAGGAACCCAAGTGGATCCCAGAGCGGGGGAGAAATCATCAACGTGAACATCATATTCCTCCCAGCGCAGGACTCCAGGTGCTGACAACTCACCGTGACACCACTGCCAACAGCAGAATTAAACCACCAACCTTAGTACACAGAGGGGTAGAAACTAACTATGTATATTGCAATTTTAGCTGTATTATAGTATATGTTATTAGATTATTATCATTATCAACATCATCATCACCATTTTTATTAAAAATTAACCTTCTTCTGCATGGACATTTTCTTTCCCTTTCTATAATAATTAGGTTCTTGGATTAGACAGTTAGGGTTTCTGCCACCGAGGCAGGTCCATTCCCTGGTCTGCGATGCAGCACACGTTTCATGACTAGGCAGCTGGATGCCACAAGGGAGGGCGTGGAAATTGTTGGTCGGATATCCGTTCCTCAACACATCAGCTAGCTTGGTGAGATGTGGCAGACTTTCCATGGCACAAAAGTTAATCCAGAGTCTTGGTGTGGAGCATCAGATTTATGCCATGCATGTAAGGCGGTACAAAAGAAAATAAACAAACTGTGCTGAGCTTAGGCCAGTTTAAGGCACTTCTGTCCAGTTGGATCCCACCCAAATTTGTGAGAAGTCAAAACTAAGCTGATAATCCATTATCAAACATCTTCCTTCTGCTATACATCTTTGGTAATGATTGCCACCCTACTTGTATTATTTTCCTCTCCAGCATGGAAAACCAGTTTTGTTTCAATCTTTTTTAGCAGCAGACAAAATTTATTTTTTTAATTTTTAAAAGAAATCTATTTCTTATGTCATAAAATCAATCTGCACTAAAATGACAACCTCTGAACTCCAATCTCTGTTTCAACACTGTCAGTGGTGCCCAGAATAGACCAGAACGTTACTACTAATCAAAAAATTTGGCTTGCTTTTTCCTTTAGCATTCTGCTAAAGCTGATGTGACTGTGATTGGAACAAAGGCAAGCAATTTGCAGCTTTTTCAAGAGCAAAAAAAGTGAAAACCTAATATATTGTTGTGGAAAAAATAAAACTTAAAGAAAAACAAAGCTGCAGTAATGGATGAACACTGGCTAAATGCTAAAAAAAAAAATATTAAAGAAAGGAAAAGAAAAGGATGGTATAATTAATACAAAAGGGAATTAAAATTTCCCTCTGTGCTCCATCCAGCCCACACAGCTTCCCTGAATGCCTACAGAATCTGTTGACTTTGAGATTCCTCCTGGGTGTAAAGTCAAGACAGCTGTATAACAATAAAAGTCAGATTAGACTGAGTCTTGCTTAGGGAACTACGTACTAGTGTTGACTTCTGCAGCTTGATTATCTGTTCTATACATACGAATAAAACATTTTTCTTATTTTTAATGCATAGAAATGGAACAAGCATGATGTGCTAATAATGATGTAGTAAATTTGCTTACCACATTTATACCACAGTTGTGTTCCTTCACAATTGGATGCATATGTACACACAATATGAATGTAAAGAAGGAAAAAAAAAAGTGTAAGCCATTATTATGAGATTTTTTCAGTTTTACATTTATATTATGTATTTCAGTATGATTTTCTCACTGTGCTTCTGTAAGCTACCTAAATGTTAAGTATTTCAATACTTACATATACCCCTTTGAGGATGAACGCTCAGGTCTGTTTCTTTTCTTTCTCTTTGGGGAAAGCTAATCTGGTTAGCTATGCAAGCACATTTATTATGTTTAAATTTATTTTCATAGGTTAAAAGGTATCAGATTTTCCTAGTGTGTTATGGTGATCCTTCAGTTGCAATTGGATTTTGAAGTATTTAAGTTCTGTGTATGTGCATTTAGATTAGCAATATTTATTCAAATACTTTGCTTCCAAATTTCTATTCAGTAATGGTTAGACGTCTCTTGCCATAAGCATATACTCATATATGCTTTTTTTTTTCCTTTGTATGCTTTTCATACACGTAGCATAATATGATTTCTTTAATACCACATGGCACAAAAAGCTTTCAAATTACAAAGGAAAACCGGAAAGCTAAAGCATGTGCATACAGAATGGAGAGCCCAAGAAGCCCTTCCTTAAGTGAACCTGAGGTTTTATGCTGTCCTTCTGAACTGCTGTGCATTTACCATTGTAAGGCTTACAGAAGAATTTCACTGTGGATACCCAGAATAGTGAATGTACATCAAAAGTTCATTCTAGTCCTAAAGATATTACTAGTGGAATTGGAGTCATCATTTTAAGCATAGAGAATTCTGTTGGAATATATATCTTTAAAAATAGACTGGTGTTTTTAAGTACATGTCTATTGTACTTTCAAAATGCATGACTGATTGATTTATAAATCAAAATTAATTTGCTCAGGGGATGGTGGAGAGAGGGGAAGCACAGCATGTATATGAGAACCATTTTGATACTGAATCTTAATTTTTAACCTGTTAATTGAATAATTCTGCAGCCTAAACAAGACCTGCTGTAGTTCCCTTGTTTTGCATTCTCTCAAGAATTCAGATTGGGACAAAGCAATAAACCCCTGGAGCTTGAAAGTGAAATGTTCAAAAGACTTGTTGTGAGGTTGGGATGCTGGAAAAAGTTATTGCAATTCTCAGTGAGGTAGTTGTTTCCAATAGTGCTATAACTATCTATAAAGAGAAACCTTTGCCCTTAGATTCCAGGAACTACAGTAGCTCTGTAAAAAGGAAACAGAGGAAGAAAAAATTCACCGTGGTATCTGACAAGCTGTTCTTTCCTTTCCTAGTAGAGAGAAATGCTTTCCTCTCCGATACTGCCATGGATGAAAAAAAAAGTGTAAGCCATTATTATGAGCTCTGTTTAGTTTTACATTCATATTATATATTCCAGTATGATTTTCTTACTGTGCTTCTGTAAGCTACCTAAATGTTAAGTATTTCAATACTTACATATGCCCCTTTGAGGATGAAAGCTCAGGTCTGTTTCTTTTCTTTCTCCTTGGGGAAAGCTAATCTGGTTAGCTATGCAAGCACATTTATTATGTTTAAATTCATTTTCATAAGTTAAAAGGTATCAGATTTTCCTAGTGTGTTATGGTGATCCTTCAGTTGCAATTGCCAGGTACTTGCAGAGCTCAAAAAAAGTCAGTATACCACTGGGTTAATTACATAGGAGCTCAGCTGCTTTGTTAAAATATTCAGCATTTGTAATCCATGTCATCTTAGAAAACTTGTGCCCAATGCTGAGTGCAACAACTTTTGGAAGATTATTAATATATTTTGGATATAGGGTTTTTGCTTTGAAAGTAAATGGGAAGAGCATTAAGCATAGAACTGAAGTGGTAACATGTACAAACACAATGTTAACAGCTACCTAGTAATCATCGCTACTCCAGCAGAAATCCAAAGAAGGATTCCTCATTAAATTAGGCCTAGTCTTTTAAGGGAGGACCTTGCTTATCCTTTCATTACTGTACCTGATACTTGTTTATAGAAAAAATATATATACAGAGATATGCGCATGTATATATCACACTTGCACATACTAGTCTCCAAGGTCCACTTGATATGTAAATATTAAGACTGATTTGAATCAGTTACAGAGAAACTTATTTTAGGTTTTAAGATTGCTTTCTCAGTGTGGTGCGAGTTCCATGTCATAGGGAGGATATCTTTTTTTTATTATTTTATTATCCATAATAAAATATATACTGCACATTTTAATTATATTAATCTCAGAGTAATTAATCTCACTGGAACGAAAAGAGTATAGGTGCACCAAGACAATGATTGTCCTTTCTGTACAGTGATAAGTGTTAGAAGTGCTATAAGTTCATTCTCTAATGAGCCTGGTTCAATTAATATTGCCACCTCCATTAAAATAAGAGGCAGGAGTTATGAGTGCACTAAATATTGGAAATCTGATTCAGGGGCTCTGGATCTTCCTTGCAATTGCTCAACTCATTAGATTCTGTCCAAAACTCATCAGGTGGCTCTTGTTGCATCTTAAATTTAAAACCTTTAAACACTTTTATGAATATAAGGTCGTTCAGAATGGGACAAGAGAGAGATTTAAAGCAAGCTCTATATCAGAAAGAGTATATGGTTGAAATAGATCCGAACAATTTATTTTAAGTGCTTTCTATAAATCAACACATACTGCACTGGGAGGAAATATTATGTAAATGGAACAGTGGCTCCCGACTCCTGGTCTCCAAGGACATTAACCAAACGTCTCTCTAACTTCTGTTTACCATGTAAATTCCCTGTGAAAAGGCCTGGTTAGAAAATACTCTTCACAGACTCTTTTAACCTAGTTTGTACTCATCATTCCTATCAGCTCATTGTAGAGCTTAGGAAATATTTTTTTTTCAGAGAAAAAAAGAGCTTTTGAGGGATATTGTAGACTCATTTTCAAAATGTCACAGTTTTGAAAGACTTCCTTCTCACCCAAAATGTATTCCATGCTAAAATATGTAGCTGAAGGTGACCAGAATACTTAAGTTCAAAGGTAGTCTTATTACTGTCATCACCCTGTGTTGCTATTGCAATGCATACAAAAGTTCTGATAATCCACTAAGAGTTGCCCTCAGGTACTCCAAACCAACGAAGACTGGTCTTTTCTATAACACTACACTAAGTACTGTAGAGATTATTAGTATTTGTCAGGTGGTCTTTACAAATCCCAGTCCCTTTTAATAAGCTTCTGTACCCAATTTTGGGTATCAAAATGGAGTCTGTCTGTGCTTAATCAGTCTCTGCTCTAACACCGTCTAGTTAACTCCCATTCAGACTTTTAGCTGCAGCTGTAGATGCCATCATTCCGAAATTGGGTCTGGCACCAGTGATTTAAGGCGATCCACCTAAAACCACTTTTCTCGGTTTCTTGTGCAATGACTGTGGAGAGGCAAGTGAATGAAGCAGTCATCTAGCCCAATTTAGGAGTTTACAATGGAAAGTGGAAGATTCAGACTTGCTAGGCTGTACATTCAATTAACCAGCCAGCAGGTGAGTGAGAGGTAACAAAGGAATTAAAGCCTCAGGGCACCAGGCATCTTCAAGGCAACATACAGTCAGGGACAGATACTCATTCTCCCCAAAGCAGGCACAAAGGTCTGATGCTTGAGCTACTTGCAGAGAACCACCAACAGGACCACCGGTAAGGGCTTTCCCCATCGAAAGCAAATCCCTGTCTCTAGCAATGCGCATTGACCGTGGTGTCTGAGAATGCTTCTGCATATGCCTAGCCCAGACAAATCACTGTCTCAGCTCATCCCTGCATTTAAACACAAGGAAGAGCTCAGACAGAAAGCTCACATCTTCACAGCGCAAGATCAGTAATTCCTGGGCAGGGAGAGCGTGGTGAAGCTCCATGCTGAGTTAGCATGGACAACAGCATCAATGAATCCAGGTTTAGGCGCATGCATGTGGTCATCCCAGGTGACATTTTAGGAAACTTCAAAGCTGTGTTGTATCTTCTGTAACTATATATTTTCAACCTGATAAAGCAGGTTATACTTCTCCCTGCTTCTCACTGAAACAAAGCCATCCTGGGTGGTGGCACCCTGAGCACCTTATTGGGTAAGATGACAGGTACCTTGGGGACCTGCTCATGCAGAACTATATGAGCGCTTCCAGGCACCTCTGAAGAAAATCAGATCCATTACTAAGAAAATTATTTGTTAAGATGCTGGCTCATTCCACCTGCATTTTGTTTCTGCATATAATTAACATTTTATTATGTAAAAAAAAAAAAAAAAAGCAGCTGTAGGGATATTTCTCAGTATGTACAGATCAGGGTTTAAAAAACCCAACTTCTTCATGCTTCACAAGATTCTCCTGAATATTTTACTCTTTTAAGTCTTTATTCCCTTGCCTTTCACCACAGAATGATATCACAACCTAAGAAAAAAAAAAAAATTGTTCCTTGAGTTAATCAATCAACAAAAGGGACTTAACATGTACTTTTTATTTACAGAAATTCTGTAGCAAAACAGTTTAACAGCTGGAATTTTTTACTCCATTCTGAATATTCAGGCTAGAAAAAGTTTTAAGCATTAAGAGGTAAGATATTCAAGTACAAAAAAACTGTGCTTGTTCACTCCAACCAACAGCATAGTTATACTAGAATCGTATGAGTTGTGTTTGAACTTTGACCTAAGTGATTTTTTGCTGTCATTAATTTGTTTGCAGCTTCTCTAACTAAAATGTAATATCTATCAACAATACTTCATTTACACACAAAAATATTGATTGCAATCATTGGACACCAACTTATGAGGCTAGTCGTCTTCCTTTCCTGCAGCTCTGTGTATCTCGATTATCTTTTGTGTTTGATTTTCATGTCCTTCTTCCACAGTTAAATTTACTCAAAATTACCTTCAAAGTATGTCATACATTTTTCAGATGTTCTTTGATTCATACCAGTGCATTTCACAAATTTGGGAGGTATTAATACTATACGAATTTTTAATTGCACATCTTCTAGTGTAAATATTTATCTGATAGCTATATTAATAGATTTTAAAAGAATGACAAGTTAAAAAATAATTATTTATTCTAGCATAGCGGTTATGATTTTCTTAATAGCTCAGTCTACAAAGCTGTTTATTGTCATAGATTATAATTTATTATATATGTTTTAGCTATGGTAGAAGCATCTACCTTTTTTGTTGAGAAAGTAACAAATGCAAGGTCAGTTTCATGTAAAATGTAGGAAGCTAACAAAAACTATGGGAAATAGAGCAGAAAAAGTTATTTGCTTTAGATCTATTATTTTTCTAACCTAATTGTGGGGTTTTGAATCCTTGATGCACGTTTATAAAAGCAGCCATTTTCATACACAATTTGGAAAACTTTGGAAAATGTGAAAGTACTGAGCATCAATGTACCATGGTAAGGCATAATGATATCTGGGAAGCTTCGGAATGGATATAATTGATTACTGTCTGTATTCAGCCTAGTTAGAGCTGGAACTTCTATATGTGTTTGCTAATGAGCCGACAATAAACTTACAAAGGCAGAAATGGAATACGCTTCACACAGAAGCAAATATTTAGTAATTCAAATGCATTATTTTCTACATTGAGGAAACAGAATTACAATAGTATTTGATTTAGAAGCACAACAAATTTCTAAATTCTCTGAAAACAGTTACAAGCCTATATGAAGCAGGTACAGAAGATTTATGAAGATAGAAATAAACTTTAATCTAGAATTAAAGACTTACACATTAATTATATGGTCTTTATTAAAGTCTGTATTTAATTTTAGTCTTCTGATTTAAGTTTAGGGACTCTTAAAAAGGTTTATTTTATTATTTTAAAAATAAATGGATTAAATTAAAGTTGGTATAAAATGGTTAGTATTTATGTTATAAGCGCATCCACCTATTAGTCAGTTTGTCCAATGCTTTCCAGTATAAGAATCTGTTAATCAGAATGTTCAAGCTGTGTGTTTACCTAAGCATGGCTCTTTCTGGTACATTTCCATAAACATTTCAGCCATCTCAAAGATTAAAACTCAGAGATATTTTGTTGGGGTTTTTTTACGTATTAAAATAAATTAAATCTACTATTAGCTTGACATTTGAAACAGGAACTTGAAAGTAGAAAGACATCTGACATCTGTGTCAGGACTTGAGCCATTCATGCTTCTCACAAAAATCCACATTCAGGCTTCCCACCAAAAATAAAGAAGAAAAATATAACTTTTTGGAAACTGGAAAAAAAAAAAAGTTTTATTCGGGTGAACGGGTATTCTGCACAACTGAGAATTGAAGTGTATGTTTTATTTCCTAGAGCACGGAAAACTGAAAAATTTTGTTTGATAATTTACTTAAAATTTAAACCAAATTTTGAGCTGTGCAACCAGTCTTTTATGTTTACTTTCCATCAGCTTTTTAGTAATCAAATTTTATTTCTAATATTAACTTTCCATGCCCAAGTTCTCACAGTAGAGGTGACACCTTGCATGAGTGATGGGTTCTTTGCATTGAAGAGAGACAAATTCTCCCTTTCCCTCACCCCCCAAAACAAAACAAAACAAGAGAAAAGAAACAACAAACCAAGAACAAATTGTGCAAATTTATTCATGCCTTTGCATGGTCAATTAAGTGAGCCACACAGGGAGGGATTTGATTGTCCCAATTTTATTGTTTCCGAATGAGATGTGTAAAAGTTTAATGTCACCAGTGAACACAGCCAATAAAATTTGAAATAATCTTCTTTTTTAAATAGTAATGTGAAATGAAGGAATGTTTGTAATAGCCTATGCTTTCTTCACTCCATTTTCTGAAGCTTCTCCCTCAAGTGTTATTTTCTCAGGAAAGATTCTCCTTCTTCATTTTTTCTTTAAACATTTCTTTTCATTATTGAATTGAGTTCACTCACTAACTCAAAGCACAGAAACTATACACTGTAATATCTGAATGAATTTTGACTTTGAAATGTCCAGCATGAAATATGGATATTTAATGAGTAAATGAATATTAAAAAAGCTCACCAAAACTGTATACAAATGCATCATAGAAAATGGTAATATATCTGTGAGGAAAAAAAAACAAAACAAACAACCCAGGCTAAATTCACTAAGTTATTCACTGTAAAATGTTTGCTCAGCTTTATTGTAGCTTTTCTCTTAAAAAAACAGAGGGTTGTTCTCTTTTTTATAGATACAATTATATCCTACATTAAAGTTCTTGGCTAAGCGTAGAAAGTATTCAGTTGTTGAAAATTTTGATGGTGGAAAATCAACTACACAAGCACCATACTAGATAAAGGGACAATATTATATAAATTGGCACTCAGTCTTAAATACTCATCTTCTAGTAAGTTTTGAGACTACTAGATGTAACTTGGGCTTGGAAATATGGATTTCCTCCAAATACTAAACTGATTGTCATACAGTGGATGCTTACTAATGAGTAAGAATAATCCCCCAAGGGTTTTCTTCAGAGGGTTATTGACATAGAATTATGAGAGTCACATATTCAATCTTACAGCTTGTTAGTCATTCACTTAACTCCAAGGCTATGAATCAGAAATTCTGTGCAACAGTCTATCAATCCATTTTTATGTACTTATGTCATGTCTTTATTCTGAAGAGAGAAGATGGTCAATTTGACTTTGAAATGCAGGCTAACAGAGTCTCCAGTTTTGTGTATTATTTATTTACAAATTCCAATTTAAATATCAGAAAATCAGTCAATTTAGCATTTGAATTAGACCTTGGTGTATATAAACACATTTTTCTACACTTAAACTAATGTTACGTTCCTAATTCTTATGATCTCATACAGTATAAAATATTTATGCCGGTACTGGGCAGGAGCATCCAAGAGTAAATCACAAGCCATGAAATTAGTTTAACTGGTGATTTTAAAGCCCTGTTTGCTCATCATGCCACATCTATATGATTTTCTACTACAGTGAGTATGAAAAGTGAGAAAAAGGAAAAGGTCAAGTAACGCTAACACTGGAAGTTCAGAACCGCAATAAGTCTTTCAAAAAGCCCCATGAAAAAGGGAGCTGAGTGCAGAAACCAATGTGTTATGCAGCTGTACAGAATGAACCCACAGTTGTATTTTTTATTTATTTGCAACTAGCAACTTTTCTTCATGCTGATTTTAGAAATCCATGGTGAAGTAAGATTAATCCAGTTCAGTTACCCAGTTAAATTAGGTGAAAGTTGAGAAAGAGGAAGCTGAGACATTTTTCTTCTGCCATTGATGAATATTTTAGATCTCGCTGAAGTGGAGCATCATAAAATCATTAACAATCTTAAGCAATTAATGACCAATTAATTGTTAACAATAACCTTCTAACATTGAGCTACTGGGAAAACTCTTTGACAGCAGTCATAACTAATTTTCACTCTTCATCAGCATTTAGAGATGAAGAGCACAGTGCGTATTTGGAAGACAGAAACTGGAGGGTTTTGGGGGACATTCCTTAACAGAGCAGTTTAGGCTGTTGCTGTATTTTTTCCTAGGAAAATTATTCTGTCAAATGCTGGCAAAAAGTTGTGTAACTAGTCAGTGAATCTAATGACCTAAGAGAGCTATACTTACTGAAATTTAAGAGGAAGTCTCACCTCTAGGCTTTTTATAACTTCTAAGTTGAAAAAATGCTGACTTTGTAACAGCAAAGGCCCTGTTCCATTTGTCAAGAATATACATTAAAGACTACACACAGAAGCTGTATTGAAGTATAATGGATCAATTCTCAAATGACAGTAATAAAAATGTAAATAAAAAGATGCTAAGTGTCCTCAAAATACATCTGAATGTTTAGACTAGAGACACCGGTGTGCTTAAATTTACTTTTTTAAGTTCCATCACTAGACTGAAGAGGGGAAAATATCAAATGAGATATGAAGGTAGTAAAGAAGTCCTTACAAGGAAAATAATGGACCTGTGGGAGGTTGCTTATGACATGGATAGTTTTGTGTGTTTGTTTAACAAGGGAAGAGGTAGTTAGCAGGAATTATCTACAATGAGAACACCTGCAAGAGATTAATTTCTGGAAAAGTTAAAAGGAGGCTCTCCAGTGAGAGAGTGGAAATAGTAAAAGGAAAGTATTGTACTGTTGCCTTTGTTACTCCAGATCCTTTTTGAGCTTCTAAATAGGAGTTTTGACTATTGAACCAGCAAGATGCTCAGTCATCTGTAGGGATAGTAGAAACAATAAACCAGCTATGACAGGTACAACAACTATTTCAGTATAATTTTAACTGCTCTAATGATAGTTTGTGTGCAATATATCTGTCAAACTATTGAGCAATCAGACATTGGCTCAAGTTTCAAGAACAATTTTAGAGAACTAAATGTAAAAATGACATTTACATACACACACACACAGAGTCATGCTCACTGTATTAAAAATTGACATAGATGTGGCATTTGAGCAGGAAAGGCTCTCAAATTACCAGTTAAACTATCTTCATAGTTCTCATATACATTTTTCTATGCTCCTGCCCTATGTGACCATAACTATTTTTTTAAATATATGAATATATATACACACGCACACAAATGCACAGAGGCATATGCATACACACATAAGACTATTTGTATGTATAAAAGATGTATGTATGTATGTGTGTACATATGCATTTTATGTACGTATTAAAATGAATATTGTATTGATAAAATTATGTAATTATTTTAAGAAAGCATTTTTAACAGATGCCGTTATTTGGGATATTAAAGCATTTATGACTGCTCCAAACTCTATCTAAGTAAGTGAGGGTATGGAATTCATTGGTGTGTATATATAGCTATTTACTCTGTACTATGCAAAACAACATGTATTTATCTGTAACCTGAAGGTATACCCACAATTTTATAGAAGGTAGGAAGACCAAGAGTGTCTCTGAATTCTTTTCTTGTACCTATTAAAGCCTGGAAAATTTCTATTACAACTCAGTGTTATTATGTAGTAAAAAGTATATGCTTTTAAAAAGACCTGTTAAAAACCTGTATTGCTGCTGATATCCCTAGCAAGGTTCTTATGGTAAATATTAAGATTCTGCTTGAACACAAAACAGGTAATCTGTTCATGTTAAAAAAAAATAAAAATAAAAATAAATCTTTGCAGAAAATTTGATTGGATCAACTGCTACTGAAGAGTGTGTAAAAAATATCTACTTTAGCTATGCTGAAATTGAAGAATCCAAAGGAAAACCAAAAGTACTGATTAAATCTGTTATTTTCTTCTGTAAGGACTGCAACATCCAGTGTACTTTACTATGCTCCTACCATTTGCCATTCTATCTTGGATAAATGGTCCTATGACTTCCTGTTCAATATATTAGCCAAAGTATTGAGACCTTGACTTTGGCTCAACTTTCAAGAACAATTACAAAAATCTGAGAGTAAAAAGGTTTTTACAGGTCATCTAGTGATGACTTGACAAGTCACTAGACGACTTGTAGCTAAAAATATTTAGAGGTTAATAAGGTCCCAAAGCATGCTAGGATTAAGGGGCTACAAGACGACTTTGTCTTCAGACTTGGCACAGGTCTGATTCAGAGCATGGCATATATGAACATGACATTCCCCTTGTCTTGCTGTGACAGCTGGAGAAGAAGCAGTTGTAACAAGCCCCAAGGTCTGGTCTCCCAGGCCTGCTCTGCTGATCTCCACTCATTCTACCTTTATTTGGGCTTGGATTTCTCCTACAGCTCATTCATCTGAGCACTTTCACTGCTGCTCTGCAAGTTAAAATGGAGTATGCCTTGGTTTGCTGGATGCCTATCACATCACTGTTTTGCCTGTGAAATGCACAGTTCTAGAGAGAAACACAGAAAAACAGTCATGATGCAAAAACATAATTACAACCATTTACTGGGATAATCTAGCCAAAATGCTATAAATTAACATCTGAAATATTCCATAAAATTGTAATTAGTCATTTTCCTTATATTTCAACAATCGATTCATTCTGTTCCTGAGGTCTGTTTTTAATTCCGGAATTTCATTAGTCATTGAAGTGAACGTGTATAAAATTATCCAGGATGATTTTACCCTTAAATACAGTATAATTTCAAGCTTTAAAAAAATTAAAAGGATTATTTCTGGCTGCAGTAACCAAAGTAGTTGAAGGCTATTGTGGCTACAAGACATTTAGCATATATTGTTTTTTTAACCCAGATTTAGTATAACTGTACTTTAAGCCAGACTGTTTAGAGTGAACCAAGTACATTTCTTAAACAACTTTAACATAAAGTAAAATATAAAGCAACAATTCTATTAGAGCAATATACAATCAAGGCAGAAGGAAAGACTGCAAAATGCCATGATAGTTCTTGATTTATGGCTGTTGGGTTTTTTCTTAGCAATGATGACATCCTTTGAAATGTTTATAATCTGTGAATAAACAGTTTCTCTCAGTTGGGCAGCATGTATAGCATGAATACTGTTTTTTCATTGAAATCAGGCTATATTTTCACTTGTTTTTTATAGGATCCACATGGCACTTGCTGGGCTGATTAAACTTTGTTTCCATAAAGTTGTTGTTCTTTCTTGTTTTGTATAAGCCGGTTCATATGCAGGAAGCACTCCAAAGCTTCTCTGTTTTTATTGTTAAACATTTTGACAAATTTTCTTTTATCAATATCTGCTTACATTGTAGACATAAATCCTGCAGTGAGGATGTTTTAATTGATTGCATTCTACTTTTCTCTAATGGGAGCTGAACGTTTTTAATAACGTTTCTCTTCTTCATTTTCTTTTCTCCTGTAATTTTGTTGAATTTAGATTCAGCTGGGTATTGTGCTCTGTTTGTGTGTAGATTTGTATTATCCACATGCTATGGATTTTTTTTTTTCTTTCTTTTTATGGGTGTCTGAAACTATAATCCTTAAAAAGATATCTGTAAAACATGACAAACAAACCTGGGTGGTTCATCAGAGCTAGGAAGCATTACTTGTTCTTTCTATGTCATTCTCTTAAGTTCAACAGAAGATGACTTCAGTTGAGCAGACAAGCTCATCACAACACACAACCTACTTTCTTTATCCAGAGTACTCAAGCAAAGGAGTTTGAATGGGAAGGGACCTTACAACAATATTGCACTTGGGACACAGTGAAAAGCTTGTCTGATTCTTTGCCTTGCACCCTTTTGTTTCGCTAGCGCTAAAAATTATTTCCTACAGATTAGTGTTTGCTATATATCTTAGGCAGTGAAGGAACATATAAAGGTCTTCAGTTTCTGGTGCTGTTGTCTAGTGAAGGAAGAAAAATAAGCTTCTCACGCTTGCTAGTGGGAGTGAGGACCAAGGGTGGGACGGTGTGCTGCCTCCACAGCATCCACAGTGAGGTTAGACTGGCACAGCTACCCAGGAGAAGACTGGGCAATAACCAGACAGTCTCTCAAACCCTTTTCTGCCTTTTAGGATGTTTTGGCAGGCAGCACAAAATAAAATTCTAGTCCTCAATTTGGGTTCATTCATTTTAATTTTTCCACTGATTTCACTCCATATGGTCTCTTTTGTAAGCATGTGGAAAAAAATCCTCTGGAAGACTCCACGAGGTTCATTAACTGGATACCATAAGGTTAGGTTTCTTACTAAATCTATTGTTATTGCTACTATTATTTTTTAGTATTCCATACCTGTTTACTGCTGTAGTGGAATTTTTTCCACATACGTTTTCAGCCAGAAGGAGAATTAAATTTCCAATTATTTGCTGATTAAGGGAAATTCCTTCCAAAATAAGGCAGTTGCAGAGCTCAGCCTTTCAGAAACATCTCCGTGAAAATCTCTGGGTCAATTTACAATATATACACATCCTTAAAGAAACATTTCTTTTCACTGGATTTTCTGTTTTTAACAATGTGGCAGGTGCACCCACCCTGACAAAGCCTGGGGGCACTAAGACCGCTGCGTCCTTATTTTTCGCGCCCTCACTTTCGCGCCTTTAAGGTGGCGAGTGCCGACCGTCACGTACACGCCTTGGGGCAGGGATGACGGTCAGGTACGCGCCTCGGGCGAGGGGTGAGGAAGTCAAGGCCCTCAGCCAGTCAGAACTGACCACAGGTCAGATTCGACTGGGGTATAAATGGAGCCCCGCCGGGGGGCAAGCGGAGCCGGTCCTCCGCGGAGCCGGGCGGTCTGCGGTCGGGGCCTCTCCCCTTGGGTCGGGGCCTCTCCCCTTGGGTCTGGGCGCCGCCCAGGGAAACTCCTCGAGGTTGCGAGCCCTCGTCTTGTGGGTGAGTGATTGTGCACGGTTTGGATCCCCGTTTGTGAAGCCGGCTGTGCGGTATTAATTCCTCGTACGCCATCCTGAACCTGTGGTTTACTGGTGTTGTCGGAGTGTTGACGCCTCATTTCTAGTTAAGTTTTCTGCTAAGCAACTTTGGTTAAAATAAAGTTTACTTTTGAATTTATTACCTGCCTAATTTGATTATGTGAGCCTTTGTGACAAACAACAAGAGATGCAGGAATTTCTCAAATTCAAAGGTGGTTCCATTTTTCATTTTGTAATTTTAAAATTCGGATATCAGCTGAAAGTTAAAAATTCTGTTCAGCAAAATAAAAATACAATTCTTCAAACCATTTTATGTGTTAAGTCATTAAAGAGTTACTATAATTTTGAAGCTTACCTCACCTTTCTTTGATCCCACCCACCTTTCTGGTACATTGTGGCATCCCTGCAAAGTCATCACATCAATGATTGAAAAATTGAGGTCAGTCTGCTACAATAAAAAACAACAAGATTTGACCAAAAGATTATTCTTATTAACTGTCTTGGTCAGAAATAGCGCTATATGTATGAAATATCAAATTGCATGATCTAAAAAAACCTCTCAGTTCTGAAACAAACAGAAAATTAAACACAGCTTATTAAAATTAAGCAGCTTATTAAAGACAGTATTTAGGCCTAAACATTTTAATTGCAAATGCTGTTTCTCTAGTTCATTCAGAGCAATGCAGTGACAAGAGCTAACTCATTAAGCTTCAATGCAAATTCTTACTAATTTGGGCACACCTCTAAAACTGTTTCAAAACTGTGTATGCAATGGAACTATGATTTGGCACTAGCACCCAATGAAGATATAATACTGCGGAGTCATCTACCTAAATAACTAGATGAAAGAGTTATAAAAGTACTAATCAAGTAGTTGTAATCAAGCTGTAGCTGAGAACTTAAGGTGGAAGCGTACTTCAGTTCAGTGGAAGTTTTCTTGCCCACCAGTTCAAGCCATTGACAGCTCTTTGGACCATCTCTCGGCTTTAAACTAGGCTGGATCAATATGAAACGCACAACCTAGCTCTGACATGCGTTCGTATTAAAGTAGCTGATTCCTTTAAAACTGCAAGTTGAAAAACCAATGTGAAAAATAAATCTTTAAGATTTCAAGGCGCTGTAAGATCCCAAGGCCTGATTATCAGTCTGACGGGCAGTTTAGGAGGAACAGGTCTGTGTATGATACAGCTCTTGCCACTTTTTCGCAGAACTGTACAAAGGTGCATACAGCTCCTTTCATATGGTTTCATTAAATTTTATCTCTTACTGATTATCAAAACTTAGTGGTGAGTGTTTCCAAGAGTTCATTTGAAAAATCATAGATTTTATGGTCAAAAAAATTGATATCTCCTTAGGTAAAATGAAAAAATCAGCTTTGAATTGTCTTGCAAGGTAGAAATTTTACCACTTTTTGAACTTTTGAGGGAAATGGCTTAAGACCTTAAACTGCTTGTGCTATTCCAGCGAAATTAGGTTAGCATCAGAATTATTACATGCATATCACATTCTCACTATAACGTGAGGTAGTCTTCTGGGTTGTGCAAGTTATAAACCTTGGCTATGACTATCGCTGGAGCAAGGTGGTTTTGAAATGAACTGACAGCCTTTGCTTAAGTGACTTCTTTAAATGTCTGAATTTTAATTAGAATGATTTGGCTGAACTAACATTAGCAGTCCCGTGATTCCGCTGGCAGAATGACTTGATTGGTGATAAATTTGGATCTGTATTTAAGAATCCCTAGTTTCATGTTTATTAACAAAGTGCACCTACCCAAACTGGCATGGACAAAATTTTGTCTTCATAACAATAATGAGATAAGATGGTGGAATCTAATGAATTGATTTGTTATCTCTCGACAATTGTAACATTTCATGCTGTGCTCATGTTATTTTACAGTAAAAGCCCTATCAGTTAATTATCATCTTCCTTGTTTTCTGTATCTTTTTAACCTTTTTTCTTTATGTCTGTCCTTTTTATTCCTTTTTTTAATCTCAAATTATATATAAATATATAAATGCTTATAATGACTGTACAGACTATACTTTAACCTAAGGAACCCTAATCTAGAGAACAAGAAACTAACAGAGGTGATTGGTAAATAATGCCATTTAATTACCATGTCTTTTATCTTTCTCCTGGTCTGTCTTGCTTTTTCACATTGATCTATCATGGAAGTCCATGTTGAATCAACCAAATAGAGACATTAAAAAACCCAAGCATTTGCCATAAATGAAGATACAATGCATTGTCCTTTGTATGGACCTGTTTTTTTATAGCATAACAAATGGCCTTCTTGAGTATATGTTGGATAGAAACACTTGGAAATTAGGGGTCACTGACTCAGACGTTATTGTGAGGATGTCATATTGTTAGAGAACTTCTAGTCTGCATAGGAATAATGAGTACAATTGAACACCAGATGAAGAAAAAATATTTCCAGATGTTATATGAAGTCATACGTGTCTGTCTTCTAAGCTGTACGTAAAAATTAACTGGAAAAATGTTGAGTTTTTTTTCAGTAAATGAGTTAGGTAGTATGGATGATATATGAGTTTCTGATAGTTTAGGCAGAAAGCTTTAAGCCCAGAAAGGATATATGGTTTATGGTGGATGTGAGGATGTCTGAAAATGGACTTAATTTCTGCATTTTATGCAACTGTTTTTTAATAATTTATTTTCAGTGTGAGAGTCATGTTGTGAAAATTTACTTATGTGCACCTGCAGCCTCCACCTGAATCCTGAACTTACGCTTAACAGGGTGTTGGAGACTTTCTGGCTTGTTAATACACTCTTGTTCGCTTTCTGTTATGTTGGATTTGAACAACTGTCTAGAGCTTAAGGAAAATGAGGATTGACACAAAGCTTTACCTGTCTGCAAGGAAAAAATAATTTTAAATGAATATGGAGGTCAGTGGAAAATTATTAATTTTATGCTCCAGTAACTTTTATTATTCAATTATAGTACTCATGCTACTGCAGCTATATATGAAGGAAAAAAGTGCATATCCATTTTTCTTCCAAAGCTGTTTGACTTTTTTTTTTAACCTCAATGTTTGTTTTACATATAAATTAAAATTCAGTTCTCTTGTTATCCATAGTTTAGATTCTTTCACTCATGCAATACTATGTGCGGCACTTTTCACTGCAAGGCACTTCAGAGACTTACCTTTATTATCACTCACTGTTCACATGCACATCGCATGCTTAAGCATGAGAGGTTTAGAATAAAGAGCCTAAAACAACACGTTACCCAAAAGGAAGCAAAGACCACTCCCTTCAGAGCAAAGCTGTGGGTGGCAGGCCTGGGAAGGGATAATCTGTGAGTACCCACAGTTTGCAGCGGCTTTGTGCTGTGACGCACATCCTATGGCAACACGCATCCCTTCCTGGGACAACAAGGTTTCCCCTGGTGTCATGACTGCCCTGGAGAGTGGCCAGGAAAGGGGAGAGCATGCTTGGGCAAAGGCAACATGGGAGGAGATCTGCGCTCAGGGTATTGACTCCCATGCAGTGAGGTGGGGCTGAATCCAGCCTGGAGATTAAAAGAGACAATCATTAGGCCAAGAGAGAAACACAGGAGGGGCGTTGTTTTAAAATAAACAAAATTAAGCAGAATGTTTCGTAATGTTATCCCTCAGTATTCATTACTATCGCATGATCATCCAGACTCCAGTGATCTTTTGATTCATTACCAAAAGGAGTCAAAAGCCTAGCTATAGACAACCTTATTAAAATCATAAGTGGGCAAGAATGTACCACCTAATAACATGTATCCTACCTGCAACACTCTTTATCTCTGAGAAGCTTGCTGTTTGTGGACTGAGAGACCAAGTCATCTGCAAACTAAATACATTTAATGAAATGTTTCCACTGTAAATACCACACTTAACACAAGATAAAAGTGTTATAGGTTATTAGTTAATCTGCTTCTCCTTTTGCAGAAAATTATTGCAGTTGTCAATGAGCAGTAAATGTTCAAAACAACTCAGAATTAGAATACAATAACATTACATGATAATCTTGAAAGAAATGTGAAACAACATCGAAGTGCAGAAGGTCAAACCCATTAGGTGTAGTCTGTATGTTTCATTTCTATGACAGATTTAGTGAGTACAAAAAAGCAATTTAACCTAACCCTTCTGATGATCAGAGTTTCTGGCAAAGTAGCTGTAAAGTTGACCTTTAAAAATATACACCAATTAGTAGGTTTCTCAGTTTATTTTGGTGATACTCAGAAGCCACCGCTTGCCCATCTTTCTTCTTCTGCCGGGACTTCATCCTCTTCTTTTTGTTTCAGAACTTTCTGTGTGCCAATTTCCCTTTTCCTGGAAAACAGGAAATTACTTAAAAACATATTTACAAGTATGTCAGTTCAACGATGCTCTAGTTACATGTGCTAAATATCAAGCTCACAGTTAAAGTACATTGGAGTTTTAAGAATGTCTTTAAAAAGTAGGATTTAAGCTTGTGCTTTAAAAAAAACAAGTGCTTTGGAGTATAAGAAGGCTTTTCTATATCAGAGTTGCAGGGATCAACCTGCAGTTAAATCTTTCCTCTTGCACACGAAGATATTGTGGAAAGTAATTCCAATATGCTTTGGCCTCCTTCATGCACCTGCCAGCTGACCCAAATTCATAACACCCCAACTGAGAGAACCATTATGTAAGAACCTGCTTCCAGAGAAGTGGAAAACACCACGCTACTCGTATTTCTCTGACCTTAAGTTTGGAAATATTTACTTGAAGCTACTATGAATTTACTTCTCCTTGCAGTATGAAAGGATAAGGAAGATTCGGCCTTTAATTTCTAACAAAAGTGCTTCTACAGGATAAAATTCTTTGCAGGATTACAACGGTTTTAACTAGCTACTGTGCATAATAATATTACTCTTCACTTTCCTGATCATTTACTGCACATCCATTGCTGTGACAACCTGCCACTGATTTAAAAAATGTAGCAGTATGATGCAGTATGCCTAATAGCTATCCTAAGCAGGCACCTGCAGCTACAAATCATCTGGGGGAAAAAAAAAATCAACTACACAAATACACCTTGAACCACATTCACCAAACTTACGCTGCCTTGAACTGACAAGAGGAGTAACTTTCAAATGCCAAAAGAGCGTATGTTATCTATCAGTTGTGGAAAGTTCAACCCCAATGGACAAAGGCAAGACTTCAGCTATTTTTACTGTAGTGGTGGACTACAGGGCCAGAGCAATCCTTCAGCTAACAAGATCCTGGTTCCATTAGGATGTTCTCATGCTTTGTAAGCTGGTACTCAGAGATTAGACACCAAATATGGAGCAAGAACTGTCAAAGTGAAGTCCAAAAATATGCCTCATTGCCTGACAATAATCTGAAAGATTAAAAAGTGCACTCATTCATTCTGTATTTCATGTGGCTTATTACTGCCTTTATCTCCTCCTGGTAGAGTCATATTTGTAAAGGGCATGCATTTACTTGTCCTTTGTTTTCGCTATGGCCAATGTGTTGCTTTTCTACTTTACATTATTGTGTATGCTGGATTTCATATCCTTTGTCAAGGAACAGAGCCATATTTTGCTAGATAATGCAGAAACAAAAAATGTAAGGAAGAGTTTGCAAGTTAAGGCTTTGATTTTACAATTTCTCTTACAAATCTGATTCTTTCATAAAGGGGAACAAGTTATAAAATGTGAAGGTGTCAGGTGGAATATGATGTATAAATGACAAAAGCAAGACAAACAAAAGCAACTAAAGTATTGGGAAGAACAAAAGTAAGAGAATGATACTACCAGAAAGCATAGAGTTTAATAGGAAAGCAGAGTTCTCCACTTGCCTAATTAATCCCAGATCTAATTTTCCAGTGCTGTGTCTCAATTTTTTTTTTTGCAAAGAATGAGGAAGAAAACTGCTCTATACTCAAGAAATCTCCTCTACAAAATGAACAATCAAACCGTTTCAAGGGTTTTGCCTTTTTTTTTTAAGTTTAGGAGATCATGCTGTGAAATTGTTCTGTGAGAATCAAAAATGGATTTTGCTCTGTAACCTGTACAAAGTTGAATCGCACCCCTGGAGATCTGCCAAACTACCTGAAAATAATTTGAACAACCAGTGATCCATGTTGTGTGACCTTTACCTCCTCACTCTCTGCCTGCTTTTGTTCATGGCTTGCATTTTTTCTTTGATTAGATGGTTGCTGCTTGAATAAGGAAGGATGGCTAATTGTTTAAAAATATTTTGAACATCTTTTGAAGCACGCCATTATGGCAGGTTATATCAATGCTGCAATGCTTCACTTTGTCTACTCTCCTATTATGTTAATGGCAGGTGAACTGAATGGGCTATGTGTTCAATGCAGTGTGAAGGATACTTGATGCACAGCTCCTATGAATAATGATAAAAAAAAAGTCTGGCTAATTTCCTGTACTATGATAATATTAATATTTTGCAGTTTTCCTAATTCTTTGCAAACATTAGCTGTTAATCCACACAAGACCCTTGGGAGGCAGTTTTACCTTTCTATACTACTGAAAACCTGCAAATCCAGATTTTGGTCTCTGATAAATCTGGCCTGATTTTGAAAGGTTTTCAGCGCAAAGGAGTGTCTGTCAGTAGAAGTGAATTGTAGTTATCTCTAAACTCAGGTTATTTTATTGGAATCCCCAAGTATGGATTTAGAAGCATAAGTACGTGCACTGTGGAGAGGAGAAGGAAGAAAAGCAGTACAAATATCTGAGTATAAATATTTGAATTCCCTCCATCCCTGTGTTCTGCTTAGCCCTCTGAGCTCCATATATTTCCAACTTAATGCTTAAAAATCATTCTTTTGCCATGAGGGAAAACTGAGGGTGAAAGAAGTAGTTGCTCTTTTTTTTCCTGCTGTTGGTATCCATGTAGAGTGGGCAAGTGTTTATCATGATCAACTTATTAATATGCAAAACTAAAGGAATTGATAATAATTTATAATCTATTACAACATTTTGTCAAATTTTCCATTGTGTTTTCTTTTTCATTGTTTTTGTTGTGTTTTTTTTAATAGGAGTACATTGGTTTTAATATGCTTGGATGGTTATAATATACCGGTAAAGTATCTTATCTGCAGAATGAAGGAAGGGATGGGTTTGCAAGGTTTTAAGAAATCTATTTTGTAGGACATTTGTGTACAGGAGGATGTGTAGTTTCTTTATTTTTTATGTTATATTCACCTACCTTTTGTCAAATCTAAGCTGTAAATGCCACAAAGACAAGATGCAGTTTGAGACGGTGATTATAAAGCCTCCAATTAGTTCGCTCCAAGTAATAACCACTAAATGTTCCAGGCAGTGTCAGGTGACAAATATATGCAAGTGAATTGAATTCATCTGGAAATCTTTGAGGGGTGTGTATTGAACACCAGCAGGGAGGACAGGTTTATTTGGTTGAGAGTATAGGTTCTTCACTCAACAAAAATCTAAGCCCAAATCTCCCAAGTACAACTTTTTTGAGAGCGCTTTCTCTGGTTTCATCAGTCTGGCCCACTGCCCCAGCTGACACAAAGGGTGAAAAATGTATATCCCAGTGATATTTCAGGATGACAGCAAAACAGGGAAGGAAATTTCAAAGATAGGCCCCAAAGCACCTCTGCTTTGATAAAAGATCTCACTAGGCACCACCACCAGCATGGATGCAGCATGTGGCAGGGTGGGACCATTTAATTCTAGTGAGAGAGCCATGCAAAAGGAAATCAATTACAGAAGACGATGTGAGACGGTGGTATTGGGTCTGGGGAGTCACTGGCAAGGACAAATACCCATAATCTTAGTTTCTCACTACCTGGTTATATGTGATGGGTATAAACTCGTAAAACAGTACAGACAGAGCTGACGTGCAGAAAAGTCAGGGATGCACGAGAATGTGATCAATAAAAGTGGATCCAAAGTTTTGCCACATCAGGCATGAAAAGGTGCACTTCAAAGGGGAATTTGCCTTTCTTGCCTTCTTCCTACAGTCCTTTGCACCCAGCAGAAGAGCACAGGTGATGATATTCTTAGTAGAAACGGTCCAGCAGACTTCCTCTGCCTGTCTAAATCCATACTGGCTCTTTGTGTGATACTCAGGTTGATACCAATTTTAGCAGCAGTATGTGGGTGTCAAAAAAATGGAGAGTGGAAGCTCCTAGTAGGAGCAAGGTGGGTCTGACTGTCAATGTCAGATGATGGGAACAACCATGATTGGTAGAGAGGGAATAATAATCAGACAGCTGATTAAGGAGAGAAATAATTACGGAGAGAACTGATTAAGGGAAAGGAAGCCAACACTCATCAAGGGTAGTGTGAGAGACAAGTTACTACAAGATGCCTAAACTGCCAAAAGAAATGTGGGTGTAATTGTCTCCTATAGCTTCAAGAAATGTTGATAGGGCAAAATGCAGCACAGAGTGGGTGTTTGGGAAAACTGAAAGTTGAACAAGAGAAAAAAGCAAGGAGGCAGAGGATGGCAGAGAGCTCTCTGAGGCAGAACAGTAAGTGAGAAGTGAGCAGCAGGTAAGGCTGGACATGGAGGCAAACAGCAACACACAGATAAAGGGGAGCAAAGTGGAGGATAGAGGAAACATCCCATCCCAGCACATAAAAAATGAGGGTCCAGCTGAAAGAGCTGGAAATTCTTCTTGAAGGATTAAGGTTTCAGAGGAAGGAGGTGGTTTGGCTCAGGCAAGATCGGGCTGTTAAAGTGTCATTGCTAACTGCAAAGGTCTGCAGAGGCTCCTTATTGCCTGATCAATGGTTTCCAAATGAACAGTTAGTCTAAAGAAAAATAATATGTAAAGAATGTGGTGAGAAATTAAAAATTATACATTTGTAATTTTTTCCTTTTAACTTCAGCTTTATTCCCTAAATAAATGCCCAGGGATTCTGTGGTATGGAGTGCCCTCTCACTGTAGGTCAGACCGAGAAATGTGTTTACTTTTCTAATAATCTATTTTTAGAGTATTTCCCTCCCCATGATGGGGGGGAAAACACTCTCTTTACTGTCATAAAGTCCTATGAAAATTGGCACCGCTCTGCTGCCCATTACTTTGCCTTCTTTTTTTCCTCTGCTGCATAGCATGTCTCTGAGTAATGCTATTTCTCCTTTAGACCTCCTTATATAGTATCAATCAATTCATGAAGATCAGAGTATCTTTGTCTCCCTTGTGCACCATCATGCCAAACTGCTGAAGACTGCTATCATGCTTGCAGAGCCTTACAGCTAAATTGCAGCAAATACCAATGGGATTTCATATTATGTTGTCTTAAAGACCAAATGTGTTTATCATGATCAACTTATTAATATGCAAAACTAAAGGAATTGATAATAATTTATAATCTATTACAACATTTCGTCAAATTTTCCATTGTGTTTTCTTTTTCATTGTTTTTGTTGTGTTTTTTTTTAATAGGAGTACATTGGTTTTAATATGCTTGGATGGTTATAATATTGGTTGTTTATAATAATATAATATTAAAACCATCAGTTTATTTTAATGTGCAATATATTTTGGGAATATTAACCAAACTAATAATGGTGGAGCACCTCAAAATGAACAATACAGAAACCAAGCAAGTATTCAACAGCATTTTGTTCACAGTTGGTACTGTAATTCAAAGACCATGTTCATTCCTCCCTTCCACAGAGATAAATCAGGAATGGCTTATTTTAAGTCCGTATATATGTATATACACAATGATCATTTATTATAACATCCATGCAGGTCTTACCTTTATTCTCCATTAATTTGTACTGTGTAGTGATGTGCTATTATTTTGCCAAGATCTACTGTAATTATAATGTTATAGTGAAAAACAGTGCACAAAGTTTGGAAAAACCTCGGCTTTAGTTAAATGAATGAGACTTTTTATATTTGTGAATTCAGGAAAGCACTGCCTTTGTTTTCTCTCTCATTTTTGTATTATATACTATGCAAGACAACCACAGCAAAACTCCTGTTTGGAGGGGAAAATAAAAAAAAAGTCTGTTAGGTTGTACAACCATAAAAGGAGAGACCTCCCTCTCCTGCTCAAGTCTGTGATTTTGAATGTCATACCACTTACCTAAGCTACTCCATTCCCCACCTTTCTTCCTGCCAAACCTCACCACTCTGTGGAACATAGATTCCCATTATAGTCTTTTGCACTGGACCCTGAATAACAGGGATCCTGTATGTATTGGACTTTCAAGTCCTGTTATAATACAATGATGCTGAAGGAAATGGAGACAGATGTTTCTGCCAAAGTTGAAAACTAGTTTCAATAGCGAAGTTTTAACTGTGTCTGAGCACAATGTTGCCATATGATTAGTCCCCTGGCAGCTACCAGGTTTACCCAAATGCTTTGCAAGCCTTGGGCAGGGAAGTACAGGGCAAGACTGAGTCCTTAATTAGCATTTATGTGTTATAATCAACATGCATATATATACAAGTAGTATAAATTTGTATAAGTTGTATGTTATGTTGTCTGTATATTTTGGGGTCACAAAGATATCTAGCCTCCTGATCAGCTGTTGTAAAAGTGTGGTCCACCATGCTCACAGGCACTGGATCAGAGAGTGACAATATAAACATGACATATAAGTTGTTTGTATTGACTAAAACACAATATATTTGCATGGAAAGGATAAAAAGGAAAATGGCAGTGCAGAAGCAACTAATGAAAATAATTAAGGAAAATAAGAATTGGGGACTGTTAGAGAGAGACTTTTTTTTTAAACATGCTGTGAAGAAGCCATTTGAGGATGGAATAATTAAGCAGTGCATTCATGAAGAAAAAAACATAATAGCAAAAGGAAGAGAGCAAACGATGAAACAGAAGTTATGTTTAGGGATTTGTGCAGACAGTTATGCTAACAAAGATTGTAATAGAAATTCTGATGTAATGAGTTACAAAATAAACAACTGTATGTAGTGTACGGGCAGATTTTTCAAAGCACTTTGCATCCTTGAGATCTGATTTTTAAAGGAGTTAAAACTGCTTATTACATTCCTCACTGTATGCAAAGCAAGTTCTTGGTGGTTCAACCTTTTGGCTTATATACCACATCAAGCACAGTAGATCATTCCTCTTCAACTTCTGCCTTTGTCTTTGCGCCACTACAGCTGCATCTATGCAGCCAGCCTGGATCCCTAAAGAGCATTTAGTACGTACCACTAGAAAGGCTGGACCACATCACTTCCAATTATATGTGGTTAAAGTGGGAGCTTTTGGAAACCTGGTGCATTGTTTTTACTTTCCAATGACACTTAACATGGAGAGTATATCTCTGAGGTTTGCATCACACCGAAGCATGGTTTATGAGGGAAATGATCAATGTGGTAAAACTTGAAAGTGAGAAATGGCCTGTGTAAAAACATAGGCCAAAAAGATGAATAATTATAGACGGGTCTTAAAATACCACCAGCAGTATCCAGCTCACTTGAAGAGTTTTGGCTTTCTTTCTGGAATTCAAGAATGGACTAATTGTGTATCATATGCAAAAGATTGCCCCATACAAGACAAATGGAAGACACTGCTATTTTTAAAACTAGATTGGTATACCAGTTGAACATGCTGTATGTAATGTATTCTTTGCCTGCAGAAAGTTCTTCTTTGACAGAAACATATCAAGACAGAATAATTTGCAGTTTAAACAAAAATATGTAAGTGTGTTGCATAAACAACTGCTTGTTCTATTCTATCAAAACAAAAATTTCACTGAAACTTCTGTAAACTTTGACTCATCTACTGTTTTTGCCTGCTATGGAGACTCTATTATAAAAAATCGGCAGTATATTTTTATTTCATGAAATAGAAGGAAGAAAAAATTACTTAGAATTTCTTCACTATCATTGCATACAGAGGGTAAGTTTGGCTAAAGAGCATCTTCTTTATGTAACTTTTGGCCAGCACCAAGTGAAATCCCCCGACGTCTGTATTTGATTTCCCTGTCAGATAGAAGCAAACATGCTTACTAATTATCATAACTCTGTGTTTCTTTAAGGCTGTCATGTCAATCTGGATGTACAGTCGGCCGTAGATAGCACAGCTTTGACTCAGCATGTCACTTCTTACCTTGCTAAGCATGAAAAGTGCAAGTAACGACACTTGCAAAATGAAATATTGCCTGACAGAAACCTGCCTTCTAGACTACAGAATCCTGGTATAAAGCCACCTTGACAAAAAGTGTACCACTCTTAGGACCCTTCAAATTAGTGGAGTGATGCAACTTTATTATCAGACATTGTTCAGTTCATCATAAACGTCTCACTGCCACTGCACCTTATGTGTGAAAGGGGCTATATAAAAGCATACTATATTCCAATCTAATTCACACAATGGCTTTCTTGGTAATTAAGATCCAAGTGCTGCTAAATTTCTAGGGATTTTCTATTACCCATATGAATCAAATGATTTAGAATGGTTAGATTAAAATAGTCGGTGTCACTGCTTAAGAAGAGGAGTGAAAACGGATCTTTAAAAAGGAAGAAATAAGGTTGATTTAGAGACTCAATTTTTTGCTGAGTGACCACCCCAAATTGATCTGAAAAAAATAGATGGAAAGAAGATCTTTATAACTTTCAGCCGATGGCAGTATGTCTTTTAAAGCCAGTATTAAAAGCCTGTTCAGTGGCCATAAATACAAGTGAGGAGAATACAGTTTGCAATAAAATACTTAGTGTTGTTGCAAAGAGACTGGAATTTGACAATGACAATTGGTTTTGTGATGCTTTAGATTTTTGGAGGGAAACTATTCACTGTCCCTTATTGCATATTCTGTACCCAAGAATATTCATGGATGCTTCTATACAGAGGACCTGGCCAGAAGAATATTCATAGCAGTGACCTGAAGGCCAAAATCCACCCCCCTCCCCACCATCCGTACTACCTAGCTGCATAAACTCCTCACAGAGACTAAGAAAACTTTGCCTGGCATACTGGGAGAAGGGAGGAGAAGATTTAGCTCCTACCTCTTAAGGCATTTAGGATATGAAGGTATACAGTATGATGACTCACATGCAGCAAAGCTCTCATTTGGGGAGTCTAAAGTCTGTAATATTATTCAGAAATAAATGCATAAGACAGCATACTTCAACCTAAGACCAGTACCTAGTGCTAGCGAGCACCTCTTGAAAAACTGCAAGAAAATGGATTATACAGTTTTGTCATTTATGGCATTGCCATCAGTATCCTGAACAGGTTGGGGCAAAAGCTGAAGCAGGGAGAAACTTTGCGGTCCCTATCTCTATCTGAAGGTACGGTGTTGAGAAGGTGACCCATAAAAGGCTTTAGATAAGTAGACCAAAACCAGGATGATAGAGCAAACAGCCTGCTAGATCTAAGGACATTGGATGGACAATGGTGAAAACCGTAAAGGAGGCCTACTACTAGATCAAGACTAACAATTCCCACCTGGGGAAAAAAAGAACTGTTCTTGTCTTAGGGAGGAAGCTCTTGTTCTCAGCAGGGAAGCATAAGGCAGCCCACAATCCCATATGTAGCCCAGCGGATAGGGAAATTTTATCATCTACTGGGAGGAAGATGCATTGCCCTCTCGCAATGCAACTCTGGAAGGCCTCCAGTCACTGGATTGGGTATGTCCACACATTAGACTTTCCCTTCTTAAATGAAGTTCATGAGTTTAAAGTGGGATACCACCTTGATGATTGGTATCACAGACTAGCAGCTCAGCTAGCTCCATCCCAGCAGTGTGCAGCTCACCACAGATGTTTCCATCCAGGCATAGGTGTTAGAGGATGCAGAAGCCAAAAAGTAGCTTGTCTCCTGGTCTCTCTGGCAAGCAGAACTTCTCCACCCAGTGAAGCAGACCACTGTTCTTATGGTAAAAGAGACATTCCTTCAAATGCTTTCATAAACTATGTATTGTTCCCTATTTCTCCTGGATAAACGGTATAGAGGAAGATATAAAAGACTGGAGTAACTAGCCAGGTCACTTGATAGTGCAACAAGAAACCATGACTATGTTCCAAGCTGTGCCGGGTTACCGCTGTCAAGCAAAAAAAAGAAAAGGGGGAGGGGGGGAGAAAAGAAAAAAAAGAAAAGGAAATTAAACCCCAGCTTTTGAACATAAATCCCATTAAACTGAGCAGAAGAAAAAACTTTCTATTTTTGGGAGGACGCGTTTCACTTTATCTCCTTATTTTTTGAGTATGGACATCTGTGTTGGTGTATCAATTGTTTCCTGATATCGGTACAAAATTACAATGGTCAATAGGCTCTTTTGAGCTAAAAAGTAACTAGTCAAAATAGGCCTTGTATATCTTTATTTTGTCGTACCTTTGATTTGTGGAAAGAGTCCATGATGCTGTGTCAGATGATAGGACTGCTGTGGACAACAGAACCCACCAGCAGTAGGATTGAAGGAGGAGGCATGAAGCAGTCATTGCAACTGCTGCATTTTGTTACTAGCTACTATGTGACTGAGGTGCTTCCATTGTGTCACTTTTTTTGTGAAAGTTTTAAAACAAGAATTGATCTTTCCAAAGGATGTTTACATGACGGACATCTGCCTTCATCCTTCGCATCCTTTCTGACTAGGTCAGAACATTGCTGTGGTTAGAAACAGGCCAAGAGTCTTAAATAAAAGTGACTCGTCCGCATATCTGGTCAATGAAAGATGAACGCTGATTCCTTGATATCATATTAATTTGGTAATCTGAATTTATTGATTTAATCTTAACTGCAATTTCTGCTCATGTTTATATTTATTATATCAGTCTTTTTTGACTCAGAAGAGGTGGAGAACAAGGCCTGAGAACTCATGTCCCATACTGCTGTCTGATGGACTGTATGTGCACTGATCATCACAACTGATTTCAGGTAAGAGATTTGCATGCCTCTTAGCTCTGCTTCCAAATTAATGGCTGTGTCTTTCACAATCACAGAATCACATAATGGTTGAGGTTGGAAGGGACCTCTGGAGATCATCTTGTTCAACCACCCTGCTCAAGCAAGGTCACCTAGAGCAGACTGCCCAGGACCATATCCAGCTGGCTTTTGAATATGTCCAAGGATGGAGACTCCACAACCTCCTTGGGCAACCTGTTCCAGTATTTGGTCACCCTCACAGTAAAAAAGTGCTTCCTAATGTTTAGAGGGAACCTCCTGTGTTTCAGTTTGTGTCCATTGCCTCTGGTGCTGTCACTGGGCACCACTGAAAAATAGCCTGGCTCTGTCCTCCATGCACCTTCTCTTCAGGTATTTGTATACATTGATAAGATCCCCCTGAGCCTTTTCTCCAGGCTGAACAGTCCCAGCTCTCTCAGCATTTCCTCGCAGGAGAGATGCTCCAATTCCTTAATCATCTTAATGGTCCTTCGCTGGACTTCTCCACTATGTTCATGTCTGTCTTGTATTGAAGAGCCCAGATCTAGTCACAGTACTCCAAGTGTGGTTTCACCAGTGCTGAATAGAGGTGAAGGATCACCTCCCTCGACCTGCTGGCAGCACTCTTCTTAATGCAGCCCAGGATACCATTGGCCTTTCTTTCCGCAAGGGCATACTGCTGGCTTATGTTCAGTTTGGGTGTCCACCAGCACCGCAGGCCTTTTTCTGCATAATGTTTGTGTAACTTCAAGTAGGTGATGCAGTTGCAGTTGACACTGGATCCCTTAACTATCTCTGCTTCATTTAAATTGCTGTTATCCTTGCAGTTACCTATTACTCTTGCATTATCTTTGCAGAATTATCAGATTCTCTGATAAATGAATCCTCTAATAAACTAAAAAACTGGAACTTTTAGTTTTAGTCCAATGATTGTGTCATTTTGCAGTTGGAGAGCTATGGGGTTTTTTTAATTTTAATTTTTATTTTGGTTTTGAAACTCCAGGAGTTAAATGTCCATTCCCTGATATTTAGAGAACGCTCAGCCTTCTTATATCTACCTCATTCTCAAAAATGGGTAAGTCCCTTTGTTAAGTTTGATAGACTTTCATACAAAGGAACTACTTCCCTGGGCTCATGTGCAGGTCGTTATATTTCTGTGCCTCTTAACAACCATTTCTATGATGCTTCTAACTGTGAAAGGCAAACTGAGTTGACTCCTGTATTAACTGTCTTACTTTTACCCTTTTCAATACCTGTGTGTTCTTACCCATGGCAGTTCCTATGCAGCAAGCTTAATGGAGCATGGGTATACCTTCAGTAACATTTGGTAGGGACTTGGCTTTTTGTGGCCATTATGGTAATGCATAAATGAATTGCTAAAGTGAGTCACAGATTCTTCCTCTATGTTCTGCTGTGCCTTTTCATCTCCAGTCTCCAAGTAAATCATAAAGCTTCTATTTGTGCATCTTCCATGGACATTTCTTCAAAGACTCAGTGAGGTGTTCATGTTGACTGACACTAGATAAAGGGACAGAAGGCTGCTCATCCGCTCTCATGAAGAACCTCTCCTCCACAAAAGAGAAGAGGTCAAAATTACACTGTTAAGTGGAGTCATCACACTGCCTTTCTCTGCCTTCTCCATAGGCAGAAGATGCTCTAGTGCAACTGTACACAAAGTGACATACTTCCCAGCCTCTCTTTTCCTTCAAAGCAGCTTCTTGTCATTTGGAAACAGATTGAAAAAGAAAAATTATACAGCTTCAGTTACTTGTGTTGGGGTACTGACAGACCAACCAACCTTGGCCAAACTTATGTTGAAGTTTATATTACAACCTCCCTATCCACTCCTCCCCTCCTGTGACAGCCAACAAAGCACAGTCAGCAGAAGAAAAGCTGGATGACCCCTCAGCCCTTTCAATGCAAAGTGGCATGTTGTAGAGTAAAAGTACCAACATAATAGTTTAAAATAAATGGCCAGCCTTTGCCCTGAGCCAGCTAAGGCCCCATCAGACCTTCTCATCTGTCAGTGCTAATGTTGAAAACAACAGCCTTCAGCAAAGTAGAAAGCTGAGATGGTGAACCCCTCATTAGATCTTGTCTGTCCTGCCCTCTGGTTAGTTTAAGTAGCTGGTGGCAGGATGATTACATCCCTGCCTCTTCTGCCTGAAGTTCAAGGCCCCAACTCAACTAAGAATCCATCGCCCTCCTCTTCACACTTGTGTATTCTCATCCTAACACACCTCTGTCAGCCTAAAGTCTCTCTACAGGTGTCACAAAAGGAGGAATTTATTGGTGTCCCATTTGAGAGGTACTCACTCCTCCTTGTATTTAGCTAGGATGAATAATAGGTAATGAGGTAGCACAGTCACCACTAGAGAGAGCTCTGATACTAGAATTATTATCAAGCTCTATTTTATCTAAGTTCCTATTGCAGAGTTCAGGGGCAGTTGCTTGAATGGATGGAGTGTCAAAAAGGGGAGAACAATACAAAAAGAAGGAACTTCAGTGTGTTAGGGAGGATTTTTGACTTAATGTTATTGGATCGTGATTGGTCTACAGAAAGGGGAGAGAGTATTTTTCTAGTTTGGACTCTTTCCACTTTAATTCAGCAGTTTTTTGACATTCCACTTGCAATACTTATTGCTGCTTAGCTGCTCTGCTTCATGGTTTATGACTTGATATTGCTTTCAGGGGACTATAGGATGAAAATAGAATACTGGAATTTGGGGGGGAAAAGTGATTTATGAATCATGCCATTTATTGGTGGTTTATACTTCAGTAAAAGTTTATGCAATTTTCAGAAGTAACTCGGTATATCTATGTATTTTGACTATTTAAATGGGAAGTATCTATGAGCAGGGAAAGTACCTGTATTCCTCTTTCATGAACACCGGAAAATAAACATACCTGAGATACCAACACTGTCCAATAATGTTTGTGCCTTTATTATCATAGTTCAGTGCATCTTTACTGAATGGGAAATATGAATCATATAAAGACTGAGACTGGCAATGCTTGAATAAGTAAGGCCAGGTAGGCAACTCCATTGTTTTTATAAATACTGCAGGAAAGGTACCACAAAGGCAATTTGGTGAATATTCTTCTAACAGCCTTTTAAATGTGATCTCTCTTTGTCATTGCACCACAATGTAAGGGTAGGGCCAACATGACGATCTGTGTGAACCATGTGAGTAAAACAGGGATCAGATGTCCTGCACCAAAGCTGACAAAATAGAAGCCAGTGTCCAAAGTCTGTATTTCAAAGCCATACTCAGTCTCCATTCATTCCATGTGCTTCTGAAGAACGTAGTCCTTCAGCTTGGGATCAATCCCTCCACAGCTAGGTAATATGGTTATAGCTTCAGAATGTCTCGACTTTTGTCCCTTCTTATTTAGTTGGGACTTCGTTTTGCAAAAGACCCCTGACCTTCTTCATAAACTTCCTTCTGTGGGAGACTGAGAACAGACACTACCCTTCCCCTTCCAGCACAAGGGGACAGTCGCTTTAGTTTCCTTCCAAGATAGCTAGATGTTCTCCATCCTCATCTGTAGCAGTCATCTACAACTACAGGCAATCTGTCCATCACCTCTTTTAATCCCAGCCAAATGTAATGTTTGTTAAACAAAACGGTTAGTAATCTCTGTACAAGAAATTTTAGCAGATCACAAACTCGGGTCATTTCAGAATATTTCTGTTTTCAACTCTTGGGGGTGTGTGTGAGGGTTGAATGGTTGAATATTTTGAGTCCTTCTTTTCATCCTCAGAACTGTTATCTTTATTGATTGTCTCTCCATTTTTGTGGAGAACTTGATACTGCAGTTTTTTGCTTATGTGCACACATTGTGTAACTTCAGACCCCCAGAGGTCTGAAGAAGAACGTGTTAATTAGTTTGTCAGACCTTGTCCCTTGGAGAAATTCCACCAGAGACATCAACAGCATTTCTATTGACAAACCCAATGGTGAATGTTACCAGTGTCTATCCTGATTCTTACTGGAAAATATAAGCTCATTTTGGATTTTAGACATTTTTTATTTGGATAAATAAATGGTTGGCAGGGTTCAGGATAACGTAAAGTCCACAAGGCACCACGGTCCTATACATTTTTCAGAAATTCAGAGATGACAAAATTTTAGCCTAATTGACAACATGTATCGGGATGCTTTGAGACTGGAAAATGCAAATGAAGAATTGGAATTACCTGAAGTAAAAAAGAAGTTACAAAAGTTTCAGATACAAGAAGATATGGCTGAGATAAATATGAAAAATTAGCATAGACATTTAGAAATACAAGCAAATATAGTTGAGAAGCAAGTATGTTACAGAAGACAGGGACATAGAATGCAAGACCTGCAAATGCTTTTGATTTAAGAAGATAAAGAAAATATAAAGTCTTTTAATTGTGATAGAGAATGAATACAATTCAGAGACAGATTTGTTGGTGGGAGGGGGGTTCTGTAATAATTGATTAGGACCCCAGAAAATACATCAGGCAAAACATGGGTTATGAACATTTAAGTAAAGCAGGACCTAGTGAAACTTATCACAGAATGCTTAAAGAAAAAGCTGAAGTAACTTCTGAAAGATTATCTTTAATATATGATGAAAGTTTGGGGTGGTCTTCACAGTGCTGAAGAAAATAAAATTAGTAACTGTCTTTAAAAACATGAAGCAGAGAAAAGAAAATAAAGACTGGTCAGTGTAAATTTAAAATGCATCACTGGAGAGGAAATTACTAATCAATACATCTACGAGCACCTAGAAAATAACAGGATCATAAGAAGCAGCCAAAGTAGCTTTTTCAGGAACAAATTGCATCAAACCAATCTCTTTGCCTCACTTAGCTGACAAAAGGGAAGCAATGGATGCCACATATCTTGACTATAATATGGCTTTTGATGTTCAAGACATTCCCAACCCCTACAGCCCGGAGGAAGGTGGGACGGAGGAGACCATCATGAGGTAAGAGCACAAATGGTTAGTAGGAGGATGCCCAGCTTTGTGAACAACTCAGAAATATCATTGTGAAGAAAAGGAGAGAACAGTGGGAAAGGTGTCAGCAGTCTATCTGAATTAGTCTTTCGGCCTCAAACATCCCCTCATTTTTACCCATAGATATATTGGAAACTTGAAATAATTAAGCTTGGTTACTCCCTAAAGAAGAAGGCAGAACATGGGTGTGTATGGGGAGAGATGACATATGACAGTCCTCCAGTTGATCAAAGGCTGGTACAAAGCGGACAGGGGGCTGACCGGCAGGCAGGAGGGGCAGGGGGCTGCAGGGACTATTGCTTTCCTTCCCAAGCTGCTTGGACTCTGCTTCCAGCTGATTTGAATGCAATGGCAGAGACTGTTTCATCTGTGGTGTTCTGCCGAAAGATTTCCGTGAAGCCTGCCCTTAGAAGCAAGTGGACAGCACAGAGGCAGAAAAATGTGTAGTGCCTTGGAAATTGCAAATGAAAGCAGCATGTTTTAAAAATTGGCATGGTATCTAAAAAGCACCAATTTCACAGATGTAGCCGTTACCTCTTTATAGCATCTTTTATAAACAGGTTCTTAAAATACTCACGGGTTTCTCTTTGGTGAAAAATGCAAAACAAAACTGAGATTTGAATGAGCTCACTTGAAGTCAATAATATTATGCTGATTTACCCCAGTTGAACATCTGTACCAGAATTGTGTATATAGCAATATAACACTATTCAGTAAAATCAAACACATAACACAGCTAAGCTACTCTGAGCAAGAAATTCATGTCTCTAAAGAGGTTTTAGTATTGTCTAGTGAACTGCAGTGGTTTGAAATATAGCTATTGTCATGTATTTTACCTGCTCCACAATCCTCATTTGTGTAGACTGCCTTTCATATGAAAAATGCCCAGAACTGATATTTGGAATTAAAGACCAAAATGTTCATTTTTTCACACTGCTGGCATTTTTGTCAGATCAGCGACATTGTCTTGATTTACACCAGCAGAGACCAGGGCTGCAAAAAAACTTCTGTTATAATTACATTAAATTATAATTAAAGAAAAGAAGGAAAAACTAAAAAGTAAAATATGGTATCAAAAATTTCTTTACATGGTAGGTTTGGAAAGAGACAGGCAGTGAGGCAAAGGAGTACCAGAAGGAGTCTGTGTGTTGTAGAACCTGAAATCTCTCACAACATCAGCAAAGCTATGTCTGAATATAGCAAGACTTTATCTCCGTACATTAAAAAAGCAGCAGTCAGTGTCCTGAAGGGATTGAATGCACAGTGGATACTTCCAGTACACACGAGGAAACTTGGAGGAGACTTACGAAAGAGGGAGGAAAAGGCAGGTGCTGAATCCTGCAGGGAACAAGGAAACCAGAGCCATTTTTGTCTCTGGAAGAGGCTCACACTCTTAGACTAGACTAGACTATTTCAGTTGGAAGGGACCTACAAGGAACATCTAGTCCAACTGCCTGACCAATTCAGGGCTCACCAAGTTAAAGCGTGTTAAGAGCATTGTCCAAAAGCCTCGAACACTGACAGGCTTGGGGCATCGACCACCTCTCTAGGAAGCCTGTTCTCTTGATTTGAGTTCCTGTGAGAGGTTTGCAGATTTCCTCATCAGCCAAACACTGAGAAGTGAGAAATTCATGGACACCACAGTGGAAGGTGCACATGCAATTTAAGGCTAGTAACTCATGACTGTTTCTATCACGCAAGTGGGATGCAAACATTGATTTCAAAATAAATGGAGCCAGGGAGGTTGGGATAGGGATAGAGACACTAAAGCACCAGTTTCACAGCTGTGACAATTACCTCTTTATAGCATCTTTTATAAACAGGTTCTTAAAATACTCATGGGTTTCTCTCTGGTGAAAGATGCAAAACAAAACTGAGATTTGAATAAGCTCACTTGACACAGGGGAAAAAGAGCAACAGCAACATGCAGTTCTGTAGGACTAAGGCATTTCTGCTTCAAAGAAAATTCTTGGAGGGGACTAATGGCCAAGTTCTGGCAATATTCTAGGGTCAACCATGAGGAGTAGTTACTACTTTCTTAACTGGGTGGATGAGGAAGAAACTTTTGATGATTTGAACATTTGTGGGACAGATTGTAAAGCTGGAAGACTTAATTGCATGTGAATTTCCTAACCTAGATATAAACTCGTAATTGTATAAACATTTGCTTAAAGTTAGCATTTGGTGTGTATTTGAGCAAATCTTATTGGCAGTCCTAGTCTTTACTTTCAGTTTAAAGCAAATTGTTATCCTTTCCAGCACAGGAACAAATGTGTTATCACATGACCTTCATCCATATAACTGCACGTGTAGTCAGTTGTCATTTGCCCACACAGAGGTGGGCACACAGGAATATTATCAAACAAAAACACAAATTAGTTTTGCAGCAGGCATTACAAATTGATTGTGTATTTTCTTGATGTTGGGTGTCCATAACAGCATGATAATGTCAGCTTTTCAAGTTTGAGTAACAACCAATTCTTACTAAAACTATAAATTTACAGAAGAATCTTTAAAAACTCAGAACCAGATGGCAAAGAAGAAGAGAGAATGCGTTGCACTTAATGTACATGATTTTTAACCCAATCTCAAGACATAAGAAGGCATGGCTTTTTAATATTTGAGTCTAGTAAGTCTACCAAGGGCTAAATATTTACGACTGGCCCATAGCAAAGCTAGATATGAAAAAGTAGAGGCTGAAAACAGAAGGATGTGAAGTACCATAAATCAGTTGATTTGGAATGGAGAATAAATCATGAAACAGGAGGTAAAATATACAAAAATAGTATCAATTAGTACGGAAGAGATTCTGACAAGAAGGTATCAGACAATACCTGGCTAGTTCTGAAGGCAGCTGATGGTACTATCAAACCCCATCTATCATGAAAGCAAAGAATGCAAACAGACATTTACTACCATTGTGAATTTGCAAGGCAACACAACCTTTGGTGGTACAAGATGCTGAAACTTTGGAGATCTGGGTCAACAGAAAATGTACTAGCTGTTGAACAGGTGAAAACTGTCTGTGGACAAGTTCGGAAAAAAAGTTAAATATTTCATATTTTCTGTAACCTGAGCCAGCTTTGGAAATTCTCCAGTAATTCAGAAGATGTGAAAAAATCTTCACAACAATTTCACTGTTGCAGTCAATCCTTGTTCTGTCAGACATATTTAAAGAAAATGACAGAAAACAGAATATTTTATCTTCGTATGATTTATTTAGAACATAAAATTCAGCTCTTTACTGTAGTTCTTTCTTTCCCAGTCCTTCTGGATTTCTTTTTTCAAAATCAACAGTCAGAAATCTGAAACAAAGTACATACTGTAGTGACATTTTACTTTCCCAAACTATTTCAAGGGAGAAGAGTCTGGTTTTTAACAAAGTGATTTTGTCAGCACTCACTGTATTTCACCTTTTTTTTAACATTCTATTGACAGTTTTTACTTAAATTTAGGCAAGGGGAATGGTAAGGTACCTTGAATACAGACTGAGACGCCATTATTTTAGGGTCTGATTTATGATCAATCTGCTTTTTTGATCTATTTTAAGGTCTGGTTTATGATCAATCTGCTTTTTTTGATCCCTATTACTATACAGCCTGATTGTATTCAGTGTATTTGTCCTCTCAACAGAATGGAGGGGCAGTTATTACATTGAATTCATAGAGCATGCTGAACATTGCTAATGCTCTACCCACCAGACTAACCTATCTATTTCAGTCACTTCTTCCCCTTTGGTCTCCAACTAGGGCAGCAGTTTTCTCTGTCACACACTTGTGAAGGAAAAAGGGGGAAAAAAAGAACAGATTTATTGTTTCTCTTCAGGTTCACAAATGCCTCTCCTTCAGCAGCAGTGCCAGGAAGTTGTAAACATATATAAAGCCTTTTAGTTTAAGTGCAGTCTCTTAATTAAAAGTATTCTCTCTCTTAAATATAGCTCTCTCAATTTAAATCTAGTAACTTTTTGCCCTGGTGGCAGATATCCAGATCCATCGTTACAGCGCAAGATGATTCAGTGGCTTCCTAGCCCCACAAGACTCTTTACTTTATCAAAAGCATGGCAGAGGAGTAGACAGGAAGTAAAATGATGAGGGAATAATTGAAACACAGGTACTAAACATACCAAAAACCAAGAAAGCTGACTTGATTAGTAAGTCAGAACTGCTGACTGAGGGAAACCTCCATACCAGATAGCTTGGTATTACCTAGGGGAGTTGTGCAAAAATGGCTGACTGGCAGAGAGGCAGAAGAAAGAAAAATTAATTCTATCTTGAAGAGAGGCCGTGGAAGACACAAATTTTCCCTAAAGACTCTGCTGGGCATTACTTGTTGTAGCCCTAGCAGGCACCATTTTTCTGCTGTTTACTTAAGACCTTGTACTATCAGTCATTAAAACTAAATGAACTAAACACAAAAGTAATAACTGGGTGAAATTTTGCCAAAATGAATGCTAACTCACACCTCTTTTTTTCCTTCATTCTGATTTTGATTTATTTTTGAACTATAGTAATATTATGAAAATAAGAAAATATCCCATTGATATTTGAAAATATGTTTTTCTTCTTAACTGCACATTAAATTTTTCCCGAGCTACCTCAGGAGATTGATAATATGATGTGCAGTCTGTCACTGTTCAGCATTTGCACCAGATCAGTAGTATCTGAAAGCCAGTCAGACCTTTGAAGTGCTAAATTACTGGACTGGGTTCTGTCCTTGATAAAGGATAGCAGCATCACCACTCATGTTACTGACATGCTGCTTGGTCTGAAACTGAGTCAAAGAGAGAATGAGCTTTGGGAACTCTGCAGAAGTTCCTAACTAGTCTCTCCCATCTGGCATGATCTCTGAAGGTTATGCAAAAACCTTGTAAAGACACTTCTGCGGTTACTGCACATGCCAAGTCTGCTGTAAGGATACGCAGAAGAATTCTGATTCTCAGATTACCAGATTTCTCCTGAAAAATGTACTCCTTTATATTAAAATACATTTCTAATAGATGCAAGTTGCTAATCTTCTAAACTAATATAAAGTCCAGAGAAAATAGACCAGTGTATTTGTTTCTGAGGGAAGGTAAGTGACGTAAATCTGAATAAATTATCCCTCGGTACATGTAAAACATAAGGAGAAACTTTGGAAACATGGGGGAATAGAGCATTAAAAATTTTAAGCACTAGAATATGTGAGAATATTTTGAATGCACACTCTTTTATAAAGCATCCATACTATTAACATTCTTATTAGGGATTTGGTACTGATATTGCCAGACTGGAGAATAGGAGATGAGGGACAAGATATGTTTTATTCTATAATGGAAACTGCCATTGGATCCAAATTTGCCAAGGAATTAAGCAACAGCGGTGGTAGCAAAAGAAACACATAAATGAGACGACAAAATACAACAAGAAAAAAATCCAGCCATGCTGGACATCCTTAGCTATCAGCCTGGCTTTATCCTAAGCTGAATTCAGAAATAATGTCTCCCATTTCCAAATTACAGCATTCGATCATATTTTAAAAGCATGCTTCTACCACCTGTTCTCACACTGATGAGCACCTGCATGATTTTCATTTTACCAAGGGAGCTATCAGTATTGCAAAGCACATCACAGTGTGAGCAGTGGTGGCATTAATGAATATCAATAGTGGGTGGACTGATGATCCAGCACTAGCATGCCTGCTGCTTTCAGTAATCAGGATTCAATTCCTTGCTCTGCCACCAGCTTCTACAGCATTAGCAACGTTACATAAGTTAAATCTGTTTGGAGGATGTAGATGGATGTGAGTTTAGTCTCACAAAGTTTAAACTGAGCACTCTGGAAGCTCTTGAGCAGCAGCAGCAAAGTTCTGCTAAACTAATATCCATTGCATTTCAGGAATCGTGTACCGTGCCGCATTAGAGCAGCCATTTGGCTTCTGTTCCAGAATTGGCTCATATCCTGCCATATGATGGCACAGTGAGCTCACGTCGTAGACTCCCAGTAATCTCATACTATTCCAGTTTTTGAGTTAGCATATTTTGAGAAGTTATTTCTCTTCATTTGAGACGTGGTAACTCACCATAACTCACCATCTGCGTGCTTCTCTCTTTGGCAAAGTCAAATGGTGGGAGTCAGGTGAAATTTCCCTTAAGTCATGCTGTATTATTTATCACTGTGATAGCTAATAAAGCACTCTGAATGGCTGGATTACACAGGCGGTTTCTGGGAGTCACCTGAAAGCCTCCATTGCCCTTTGGAAACACCAAAGCCAACGCCAGTTTGGCTGGTCAAGCTGACACCAGTGGGACTTGCTCATTCTTCTCTGAGCAAGTCAGATGTGAAGTTAGGTGGCAAGAGGGGACAAAACTTTAATCTTGCCTGTTGCTTCACTTCGGTCTAGTCCACGCTGTCTTGCCCAGTCCATGCCCCCTTATTTCTGTGAGGAAGCTACAGATATGCGTCTCTGTAGCCCTTCCCTTTCATTTAGACTGAAGTTATATCACCTCTCCTAAGCCCTGCAATGACTGACCCTTGAGAGCAAGATCGTGGGATTCCCCTGCCTTACGAAAACAGTTGTTTTAAGCAGATGTAAGCAGATATAAGGTACACCAAATATATAGGCAACAGTTTATTATTGCAAGCCTTTTTTTGTTGTTTGTTTGTTTGTTTGGGTTTTTTTCAGATAATGATTATAGGAAAACATAAATAATTTTCTTTCCAGTATTTTCCATTGAAACAAAAGAAAGTAACAGAAACTACACTCCTTTTGTGAGGAATAGCCTTATAGCTAACTTCAACCTGTTAAAATTGCATATTTATCCTAATTCTCTGGACTGAAGCAGGATGAATTTTCAAGCCAGGTGGGAACATGTCTTTTGAGCTGTGTCATATAACAAACATCATTCTCTCTCAGACTTTTTTCCTTTTATCTCTTTCCTCAAAGTAGCAGTTTTTTATTTAATGACATATTTGGTGACTTTTTGCTTTTGATGTCATCTTTATTTAATAAAGGTTTTTTTAATAAAACATATTTTCTCTCTCTCTCTGTCTCTCCGTCTCTGTGTCACACTCTTCTTTTGTGTGGTAAACTTACTTGCACTTAAAAGATCAAATCCTAGAAAAGATATTATTCTATTACATAGGGCTGAACAACATCAGATATGCCTACATGGCACTTACGCAGATGCCAGAAATTGGTGTATTAGGGAAACACATAAATTCTGTTATGTGTCAGGCTACTCCCTTTTCCACTTATTTTTCCATTATAAAAAGAAAGCAGTAGGAACAGTATGTTGTACCCTGACAGAGACTACCAGATATGCTACCATGGAGTCAAGCATGCATTAACACTAGAATTGTATGAATTATTTATGTGAATAATCACCATATTGAATTCAACTCTGTCTTTATACATTTTCTACTTATTCATAATTATTCACATGTTGGTGTGAAGATTTTTAAGCATCTGAACTGCTTGTGAATTGTTAAGGTTGCCCGTATATTACATGTGGTACGGCACAGTTTTTGTCTAAATCAGATGGTACTTTGGTTTCCCTTGACGGATGCCTGAGCTATGTAAGTAAGGAAATAATGATTAGTTACAAATGGAAAAGGAGCACTCTTACTTTGTGCCCCATAATTCTCATTCAGTGAAACCTTTATGTACATGTTTATATCCATTGAGCTTGATGGGTAAACAGCACAAAATTTGTGAATATAAGCAAATTCACAACTTCTGTGCATGAAAGCATACAGCTTCCCTTCCCTTCCCTTCCCTTCGTAGTGTCAACCCACAGATGATGGTGTAGAGGTCTAGATGTGTTAAGAATTGAGAAATCTTTTGGGACAGCAGCACCTTGTACAGGAAGGACAGCTGCACCCTAGTTATAATGGAGATAGGCTGCTAAAAGCAGGGGAAAGCCAGCAGGGGCAAAGACTGATGCAACTTACCAAGCAGACATGGTCAGTTTTCAGGGAGCCTGTGAAAAGGCCAGCAAGGAGATAAAAAGCATATTATCAATAAATAAGGAAGGCAAATTAGAACACCTACTGTGCCGACTTAGCTGTGTGTGCAGAGGGAGGACAAAGCTTTGAAGACATTCTGGATTTGGTCTTGACCTTACACTAGGTCTAGTCCTAGTGGTTTTACTAGGAAAGTCACTCTATAATATCAGATACAGTTCAACTAGGTTTACCGTTGTAGTGGGAAAGAATAGGTTAAACAAATCCAGCATGCAGATAATACTGTTGTAAGAAAGAGAGATACATAAAAATGAGAAAGTTAGTAAAAACAAAGCAAAGCAAAAAGCTGAAGGGATATATCCAAAAAGGAAGAAAACTGGAGTTAAAAATACTGTATTACAAGGCTAGGTAAAACTAAACAAAAAAATAAGAAAGCAAAGCTGTCCAGATAAAACCCCCACATTGCTCAATAAAAAAGTTAAAGAGACTATCATACAGAAGATGCTGGCATTTAAAAATTGGAAAGCTTTCTCAAATGGCAAGAACAGAAAAATCCATAATACATAGCAGATCCAATAGAAACAGGAAATTAAAGGAGCTAAAAAAGAATTTGAAGAGCATCTTGCAAAGGATGCTCAAAATGATAATGAAAAGTTATTAACATACACCAAAATCAGCCAGTTAGGGAATTGGTGGGACTGTTTGATAGCAAGAGGTGTAAAAGGGGAACTCATGAATGATAAGACCATAGTGGGGAAGTTCAGTGAAATACTGCTTTTGATTTTACTGCATGTACAAGATGCTAGGGAGATTCCCACACCTTGTAAATTCTTCGTAGCAAATAGATCAGAGGACCTAGAAGAACCTGAAATAAATACACAGGAAGTATTCTACCAAATAGATCTAATAGTCAATAGGGCACCAAAAGAAAATATGATTGACCTATGAGTCCTGAAGCAACTCAGATAAGAAATTGCAGAACTGCTGGCTGACGTCTGAAACCCACCCCTGCAACCCACCCCCCGTGCCAGAAGACTAGCATATCTACAGAAAAGATTCTAAAGGCAATCATGCAAACTACAGATCATTTAGCCTGACTTCCATCTCTGGCAAGATGGTAGAGGCTGTATTAAAATCCCTAAGCGTTTGGATAAATCAGTGTTTTGGGAAAGAGCCAGCAGGCCTCTGTGAAAGAAAATCCTGCTCCACTAACCTGTCAGAATTTGGGAAGATGTCAACCGGCACATGGAAAAAGGGATTTAGTGGACACAATTTCTTTGGATTTTCAAAACACCTTTGATATATTTCCACATGAAAGGTTATTACAGATTGGAGGAAAGGTTCTTTTATGGACTGAAAGCTTGTGGAGGTAGGCCTAGGGCTCACTTTTCAGGACGGGAGAAAGTCAGTAGTGCCGTTCCTTAGGGGTGCTTGGGCCAAGGAGCTGTAATGTGGTGCAATTGATGTGTATGTGCAGAGAGGGACCCAGGAAACACTCTGTGAACACTCCTGTGCCATGAAGCATTTTCCAGCAGAAGTCCCTGGTGGATCACAGGAACCGCTCAGAATAAAGCTGACTCACTGGGGCTCCTCACTCTCTGCTGGCTGTAAGACATCCTACTACTCTGTGTCTGAAAATGGAGTGGAGTGCAAGCTTATAAGAAAGTCTCCATGGCATGAGTTAGATGTGGATGGCTAGATACTATAGCACCCACCAGAAATGCTGGATGCAGACCACTGGGGAAGCTTTCAGGGCGGAGGCTGTGAACAAGCTCCCCAAGTCTAGGGGTCCTGAACAAACTCGTGTCGTTTGTCAGGAACCGGCGGCGTTCTACCAACATAGGGGTGAGCAAGGGATAGGATCTACCCTCCTGCAAGGCTTGCTTGAAGGGGAAGAGTGCTGAAGATTCAAGGCATCCTTTAGCTCCTGGGGCAAACAGTGCGGAAAATGGTGTACAGGTCACCCCATGCGTGTGTTCTCCACAGATATTTTCTATTGGCACTATTAGAGACGGACTGTGGGATGGGTGTTTGGTCTCACCCAGTAAGGAATTCTTTATGTTTTTATATACACAACAAAAAAAGCCATAAAACACAGTTCCTCCCCTGGAACAGCTTAAAGTTTCAGCACCCAGTTATTTCTAGAAGAAAACACACAAAAGGTGTACTAAAAAACATTTGTTTCCAGTAATGGGCATTAAAATACAGCTGTTGTACATCTCTTCTGAGATTTCAGCAGCCCATGTGAACAGTTGGTTTTAATGTCTGACTCCTTCTGATATTGTATATCTGTAGCCTTGTCTGTCATTTCTGTGGTCTAGTCCTGCAGGGGTGAGTTTTATATTTTAGTATATTTTTGAATACAGGACAAGTCAGCCTGAGCTATTCATGTTTAGAATAAATAATAGGCAGCCGAGTTTTGTAGAGCAGCTCTTCCAATGAGAAATTCTCTTTCTGTTGTAAACTATGAGGCGACTTGGTCGTGAAATGCTCACCTTAACATGCAGGCTAAGACTAAGAGCAAACATGGTGTATGCAGTGGAATCACCTCACGTGGTTGGAGCTGGGTTGTGATCCTTCGGGTTGGAAAAGGGTGCGTGGACAGGGAGTGAAGCGTGGGGGAGAAATGACAGCACAGCTCATGAGCTCTGCTGTCAAACCCCCGTTTCCTTCCACTCAGGGAAGCCCAAGAGTCCTGAAAGTAAAAGACTTCACAGTGGGTTGGTTCCCTGCTCCTTGGTCATGCAGAGACTGAAACCACCCACTACTGTCTGTGACCCTGATGTGCACTACAGAGCTCGGACTTGAGAGCCCTGTGTTTGGAGACTGCATTATTATCCTTTGACTGAAAATGGATTTGTTTCACGGGATATATGGACTGTCCTTCCTCCAGTGGCCTCCTAAGTTAACATTCCCTCCTTGCCTTTCCCCTGAATTCGTCACATTTCTCTCGGAACAGGTGCATCAACTGGGACTGAAGTAGTGCTCCTTTGACCTCTTCCTAGCAAGGGTAGCTTTATTTCCACCACCACTTTTCCCACTTCACTCTGAAGAGTGATTAGTTTTTCCTGTGGTGGCAGTCTAGGTGCCTAAATAGTTTTGTTTTGTTTTTTCTTCAATTTCTCTGCTTTTTGTAGTAACTGGTAAAGCATTAGCTGTTGAAGATTGTACAGACTATCTAAGCAGGACAAATCAAGTCCCTTAGTGCCATAGCTCTGCTTATATGCCAAATATAAACTCTCTCAGTTACAGAATTTCCTGATCAAGTTGGTGTCTGCTTATCCCCTGCAGCTGTGGAGTTTAACACAAAACCTCCATAATGAGCAGGGAAAAGAAAATAAATAAATAGATAAATACCTGTGAGTAGACCTTGGTAAAGAGAGTTGATTCAAGGCCACAGGATGCCATCTTCGTTTACCTCTGTCTTTCCCCCTAAGCTTTCATGGGATGAGGAGCACAGCTTCTTACATACAAATTATTTCTGAACATGCAGTTCAGTCTTAGCTTCTATATTAACTAAAATCAGAGGTGGCATTGTTAATTTGTCTGAACAGCTGGACAAAATAAGGTTAGATTTTTTCCATGTTTCAAAAATCACTAGGGGAGCTTATTATAAGAACCACTGTAGCATAAAGAAAACTGAAGTAATAAACAAAGTGGCTATTATGAGAGAGGAATCTATAGATCAATATGTTTTGCGCAGAGCCTGAGACAGTGACCTGCAGTGCTTCTTTCAGATATACATTTTAGATAGAGCTTATTATCTTACAGGTTTTTAAAAATTTATACTATGATTTTATTTCTTTAAGAATAATGATGTGAGAAGTCCCCAGGTACTGACTTAGCCAACTCCGTCTCACATTTTGGGGGGAGACTGGCCTATCATTGCCAGATTTCCTAAAAGACGGGATAATGATGATAGAAACAGTTTTTTTTCCTGAATTATGTGTCATCAACAAAACATAGATTTGTGATTGAAGTACTGGATAAGAATCTAGATTATCTACGTTCAGTTCCTGGTTTTGCCACAATCTTTCTAGACCATTGTGGGCAGGTGCTTTGTGTGAGATTCAGGTCACTTCCTTTTTCCCACCTGTAAGATAGGTATCAAGGCTCTATCCATCACCACTGGAAATAAAAGTGCTTTCAGAGGGCAGCTCCTCATTTCCCAATATGCCTAGCTTCTGGATGGCTAAAATTAAAGAGATACTCTTCAGATCTCTGTTCCTACGGGGAAGAGAAATGTGGAAGAATATTAAAAGCCTGGCAGTCTGGAGTATTTTGCACACAGGTGAATACTCAGTACTTGCTACTAGCCTGGCTAGAGAGTATATCTTCAGGTTGGCCCCAAGACAACAGCATGGAAAACTTGTTTAGTTTAGATACTCTCACAGTGGCGTGTCAAGTGCAATGTACACCCTACCACTGGCCTCCACTGGGAATGGAGCGCAAACGTTCCCTCTGCGCCTGGCCATATCCCCTTTGGAGGGCATGCAGCTGTGGCTTCCCCCATGGGATGCCAGTTGGCTTGGACTGTCAGGTGGACTCCTCTTGCTTGCTGGTAGCCAGTATTTCTGAGAGCAATCTCTGAGGAAAACTAAATCATTTTGGATGGAACTCAATTAAGAGGGGAAGCAAGAGATCCCAAGAGCATCTTTTTTGCCCTGCCACACCTTGAACTTTCCCTAGTCTTATATGCCTGAGACCACAAAAAGGTGACTCCACAAGTACAAGCGAAAAGCAACTCAGCTTAAAGCTATTCTCTGCTGTAGCCATCTTTGGGCTCATTTAAATTACCAGTGTCTTCTCTGATGCTTTATGCTAGTTAGGATGGTAATGATTTTCTTTCAAAATACTAACTTCCTTCCAAAATCAAAGGACAGTCACATCTAGCTGCCCGTTATTCCAGCTAGACTTATCCTGCCCAGCTGGATGGAGTTTCCTGCTTTTTCTCAGATAAGGCATGTAATTACATGGTAAAATTGAAATAGGATTTGTTTAATTTAATTTATGATTATAGGCTTTTCATAACTACAGAAATTTAACATCTCACATATAATAAAGACTGTATCCTCACAATATCCTTATGAAATACCCTGTATTATGGGTACAGAATGGAGGTGTAAGGAGTTTGTCTAGAGGTGATATTCTAAGAAATATAAGTCTGACTTTCTTATACGGAAAACTGACCAAACCCAAGCTTATTGCATTGGGGTGACAACAAGTCCAACTTCATAAACCTTTTCGAGAGAAAGGGTGTATTACATTTAGCTCAGCACTGCACTAATGCAGTCATAAGGCTTTTAGTCAGCTCAAAATGCTCAGAGGTAAAATTGCACCTCTATTTTAGGCAGAATCATAGGATTAGAGCATAATTCAGGATGGAAGGTACTTTGGGAGGTCTTTGGTCCAATTACCTACTGAAAGTGGTGGAGTGAGCTATGAGATCAGAGTAGGTTGCTCAGGGCTTTATCCTGCTGGGTCTTGAAAACCTCAAATGCTGGATACTGACAGCTTCTCTGGGCATGTTCCAGTGCCTGACAGTCCTCCTGCCATTCACTGCTGTGAAGAGCCTGGCTCAGACTTCTAGATAACTTCCTTGTAGGTACTTACATTTCAGCTTAATATTAATTTGTAAAATTAGTAATATATGTTGCAAATTATGCAAAAGTGCTGGTACTAATTGAAATATTACTGATGCACGTATACAAATCTCTTGGTCAAAGTCATGCATCGAGTGTCTGAAAAACAGAAATGGAAACAGTATGACTTGATTCCCGGTTGTGTGCCTTAGCTATTAATCAATTTTACTACATTGGCAATAGCTTGTATTGCAGTGTCGTATACAGTTCACTGTTGCTTTTCATAGACTATCCCAAGATGGAGCCTCCATTAGGAGAGTGTTACTTTTCCCTTCTGTATACTTTTCTTTCTCCCTCCATTTCTTCTTTTTTTAGTACTTTTGTGTTTTTATTTAATTTTGAAAGCTCCTCATTTTTGCCTCCTTAAAGAGTTTTTCAGGAACAATTCATATCACTCCCTCTCTTTTGATATCATTTGGTTTCTCCGTTCTCTGCCACAGGATGCCATTGTAAAATTTAACCCAGAATGCCTGTTCCTTTATTCTGACTACTTTTTTTTTTTTTAAATGTTGCCTTGATTTGTGTTATAATATACACCCCTTTCCTCCTCTTCTCTCAGTATTTTAGTAATGATTAGTTATAAGCATGAATCTCAATTTATTTATTTTGTTTTCCACTTGAAGGTGAGAGACATATTTTTGGGTTATTACCTTTAGAAAATGAATTCTTCTCAGTGGTAACATTTTAACTTAGTTAACTAAGTTTAAAACTCAATGTTGAAATGAGCAATGCAGATCATATTATACAATGTCCCTGTTATTGATTAAAATTTCACTAACAGATTTATGCAAACATCTTTAAGAATGATTATGACTGAAAGAATTAAGTAAAATTCTTTTTGTTGTTGTATAGAAATAGCCTGTTCAACCTGGAGAAGAGAAGGCTCAGGGGGATCTTATCAATGTATACAAATACCTGAAGAGAGGGTGCAAAGAAGACAGAGCCAGGCTTTTTTCAGTGGTGCCCAGTGACAGCACCAGAGGTAATAGGCACAAACTGAAATACAGGATGTTTCCTCTGAACATCAGAAAACAGTTTTTCAGTGTGAGGGTGACCGAGCACTGGCACAGGTTGCCCAGGGAGGTTGTGGAGTCTCCATCCTTGGAGATATTCAAAAGCCATCTGGACATGGTCCTGGGCAACCTGCTCTAGATGGCCCTGCTTAAGCAGAGTGGTTGGACTGGGTGACCTCTAGAAGTCCCTTGGAGGGGTGGATGGGGGGGGAATCTAATGGTAGGTGTCTAAGAATATCAGTCGGATAGTAATGCCTATGTGTCAGACTTTGGTCCCTTCTTTATATGTATTTCCTCAAATTTCAGACACTGTTGTTATTTCTTGGTATTTTTAACTGTCAAAAGAATTTGTTGATAACTCTATTGAATAAAAATGCCACTAAAGTTAGATTATGTTTTATTTGCAATTTTCTGGAATTTCTAAATGGTGAAATTACTTCACTTACTATTCTCCAGTGAAATTGCTGAAAGTCATGCATGTAGCCCTTAAATTATTGGTACAGAAGACTTGCAATTTGCAGCAGTTGGATTTACAGCTATGTTTGGATAACACACATAGAAAGGGAAGGCTATGAAACATTGTCCTCCTTTGGCACAGATTTTTAACATGAGTCCTTTCCCTTCTAGTTTATTGGAATATTTATTTTCTAAGACTGATATTTTTAAGGAAGTATGGACAGGAATTGTCTGAGACTGGGTAATACACATGAAGAGGCTTTACCAGTCATTGATTTCTAACACTTTGCTAACCCGCTTTGTTACCTGTAAGTTTATTATGATGGCATGTAGCTTTGGTCATCTTTGTCTGTACAAGGAACACTCAGGCATGTGGGATTTTCTGTATACTGTGTGCACATACACATGTGACCGTGCTGTCCTGTTAAATCAAATTTAGTACATCAGTCACAGCTGCTACTGTATCCTTTTCCAATCCCTCTGTTTATCTCTAGAGGGCAGATAAGTATCTGTATAGCTGGTCATCCATAACCCTTCAGATTAAGAGTTATGTAAAGATATTTCTGTAATCTATATAAATTGTGAATTTTGGAATGTAGTATCATTTTTACTGCATGTATCACTGTAATAAAAACAATCTATAAATAACATTCATTTTAGATCTTTTTCCTATTAAAAATATACTTATTTTTAGATGTATAAAATCCTGTTTTATTCCCTATACTTCTGCCTGGATTTGCTTCTATAAAACCACAGTTAATCAAGAATATCATACTGTCAACAACAAGCAATACTGCAGTTCAATATTGCAGGACAATCATTTCAGTTATGAATCTCATCATGTGTCTATAAAAGTTAAAATCTCAAAGAAAACATCTCTAGTTATTCATAAAATCATTGCAAATATGGTATTCCCAAACAACTTGTAAACTCCTGCATAAACACACTTCTATTGAAGATATTTGCATGTATATTAGCAGTATACAATGTAATGGAATTTTAAACACTGATGGTTTTATAGTTCTTAGGTAATTTTCTTTGGAAAGATTTTATCAATGGACAAAGATCCCTGCCATCAGAACTTTACCTGCAGTTTCTTATGTGAGTATCATCACCATAATATGCAAGCACTAAACAGTCTGTGATATGTTTTTCATCATCATGATATTCCTTCCTAGGAAAGGAAGATTATGTCCTTGTTAGTGCTAAGAAACTGAGACCTAAACTAAGGGTGCAATTCAGTGTCCCAGCTATGGGCACTCAGTAGGATTTGCAGTGCCCCAGGGTATCAGACACATCTGCTTGGGGCTGGACGGTGAGATGCAGGGACTACAGGAGACAAGCAAAGTAGGAGCTGGAGCCCAGGTAGGATACTGCAGGTCATCTCAACATCACTAGACACCTATGTCTGGGTAACTGAATTGAGTCCTAAGTAAGACTTAGTGCTGTAGAAGCAGTTAAATGAACCCAGATCACAACCCTGCCTCTAGTCAACAGGTTGTCCATTCCTGAAACTTATGTCTTTATAGATAATTCTGCCATTGTAAGTAGTCTTGCTGAAGTCACTGTTTTTAGGATCATTAACATGATGTACTAAACTAAAGAGGAAAGTACAGCTAAACAGTATGGTGGAACAGTTTCTTTCCATTTTCTGCAGGATTTGGAAGCATAGGGGTTAACTCTATTGTTATGTGAAAAATCTCAGCTTTCAAGATCCCCATGCAAATACATCTGGCATAAATACATATTTGCACAAGGGTTTGGAACACTATCTCTTTCATCAAACATTATTCTCCTGAATATTCACAGAAAGCAAACAAAAGGGATTGTGAATACTTGCCAGAGCAGATTTACTACATGTTGCTGAACAAGTATTAGTGAATATGAGATTTTTTGCAGTAATCTTGCAGATGTTGAGCTTTTTGGGATAACTAGGTGACTCTTTGCTAGGCATCTCTCACCTTCCTTCTCCCCTAAAAAACTCCAGCACAGCTGCCTCCCTACCTCTCCATCCAAGTTTCCCTTCAAAGGCAAACAATACATGTTCAGAGTAATAACAGAACGCTTCTTGCTGTTCGCAAAGGATGTGATCAGGATACACATCTCAAGGGTGTGATATGTGTCCCAAGAATGGGGGGGACAGTCTAATACAAGAACCCCACAAATTAGAGACAGCCAATGAAACTCAGACACTACATTTCTCAATGAACTTAAACACTGCGGACAGCCAGCTCCAAAGAGATCTTCCACAGATCTCCTTAGCTTCTGTATTCAAGTTTGCAGCTTGCATCTCTTGTCAGGTAGTGAACCTGTTACACCAGTCCTAACACTGATCTGCATAGTACATATTTCTTTTCAGAGCAGCTGTTTCTCTTACATTTTATTCAAAAGGTCTGGAAATATTCAAAAATATTAAAAAGCATATAATTGCTAGTTTGTTTCATGGTTTTTTTTCTGTGTTTGTTTGTTTTTTTCCTCCTGTGTTTTGTCTTCAGCAGAAAAGCCTTGATTTCCTTAAGTTTCACTTTGAAATTATGCCTCTTCTAGTGTATATATATTTCTAGAATATCAGATTTCCCTTCTGGGGTAAACCTGATGTGTTCATGGACATTTCAAAAATAAATCCTTAGCAAGCAGGGAGAACCCTGTAACCTTTTTACTACACGCACTCCAGGAGATGTACAAAAAGTTCTCTTACAGAAATGTACTTCACCTGTAGGCCAATGGGTTAATATTCTCTGTTTTGTGTTGTATCAGTTTGGATGTGATAACATTGATTCAGAATCTAAAACTGTTTCTTCTCTAATCTTTGCAGAGAAGTCCAGGGAAACATTAAATAGTAAATGTCACTCAAGTGTTTCCTGAAGCGACATTTCATCAGTACTGTGATTTTAAAGTCCCATGGCAATGATATTTAAGATGTCCTGACTAAGAATTCCCAAATACATTTCAGACTTGCATGAATGGTCACAAGTCTTTAAAGATATTTTCATTTGACTTCTGATCTATATTTGGTGGGTTTAAAAATAACGCTAATAGCTATGAAAGTGAGCTTTCTCTAATTACGCTTTCAGAACAATCCAACATATTCCACTGTCAATCAGTTGCTCATTTAAACCTGGTGGTAAACCCTTTCCTAATATTGCCCATAACAATTAGTGTACTTCCATGCAGACATTTTTACTGTTTTTAGCAGAGCTTTGCAATACATACATATAAAATCTAGAAAAATGCTGTAGACATTTTATTGGGGTTTTACAATCCAAAGTAAAAGAGGCTTAGTGCAGATGCTTGACAAAGGACCCATTAAACAAGTCAATCACATATCTGTGTCAGAGCTGCTGAATGTCCTAAGTGAATATATGTATTCATATATATTCCTGCTAGGGATGTATCAGAAAGAATTGATCCACCGTGATTCAATTATCCACCTCTAAAGTGGCTGGAACAAAAAATGGTTCTTTTAGTATCAGATATTTTGGATTAGCTTTTTATGTATGATATTGCCACTCAGGTCAGAAACCTACACCTTGGTGGACTGTCTAGTTAAGCCAGCCATCTTCGGGACTAATGTCTAATAACTAGGACTGGTCTACCCCAGCAAATACCACCCAAATGAGAGACACACCAGCCCTGTTTCACAGTGGGGGGACATAACGAGCAGACTGAGTATTCTCCAGGCCTAGCCTGGTACTGTGAAGTGTTGGGTTTGATGTCTGAGTCAGCAGCAGTAGGGAAGCCAGCAGCAAGCAGCATGAAAGAAGGTTTTAAGGGTCAGGGAGCTTTGGCAATCAGGGCAATTTGATTGCTTATTCCATCGGGATGGAAGATATTTTCTTTTTCTTGTAATTCCTGTTGAGAGAAGAAAGAATCTTGTTATCAGGACTAAGGACAGACCTGTTGGAGTGTGATAATTTTATAGGCTATCAAATAAGCACCTTAATCTAAAAAGAATGGCGTGGTGGAGGACAAGAGATATAAAGACAGTAAGATTTCAGGGTAGGTAAAAAGGGCCCAAGGGAAACATTGACAAAAAGTGGATATGTAATTGGAAGGAAAATACACATGGAAAGTAATTTGGGAATAAGGGGGTATTTGAATACTACAAAGGAAGGTCATGGACAGAGCAGATAGATGACAGAAGGCAAAAGGGGCAAACTGGTGTGGGAGGGGAATGAAAGAATCTGAGGAATTGCTTGTGTTCCTCCTGATAAAACAGTAGTACAATGTAAGGAGAGATGCACAGATGAGAGGGGTTTTGGCTTGTTTTGTTGTGGTTTTTTTTTTAATTATTTATTGTTCACAAAGACAACTGCAAAATGTCGCTTTTAGAAGCTATGTTCGATGCTAACCGGGTTCTCAAAGCAGAACCTGGAAAGGTCCTAATAAAGTCAGCTAATGCAATGACAAAAAGATGGGGATGTGACAGGATAATTTTAACATTGCTTTTACAGGGTAATTATCTTTGAATCCTCTGCTTTTTTTTTCTCATTACATATTGGAAAGGTATACTATAATCACGAATGTGTTTTTAGTTTGTTTTTTAATGAAAACCCCCTTAAACAATCAAGTGACTGTGAGTCATCACAGATGGTTTTCTGTTCCTTTCATGACAATGCTCTATAGTGTAGTCCCAAAACCTTTTAAGTCTAAGGAGTCTTTGTTTTGGAAACATGCCAGCCAAGCCTAGTGTTTCAAGTATTATTTTAGAGCAATTATGAATGCGGGTTTAAGAAATAAAGAAGGAAATAGCCCAGGGGAACTCAAAAGAAGTCTATATACTCTGTGAACATATCCAGGTAGTCATACATGCCTTTTTTCCTAATCACCACAAAACATTCACACACTTTTTCTTATTTATATTTTTTTTCTTTTGATATTGTGGGATTTGGTATTTAACATATCTATCTTGTTTTGTGTTCTTCAAAACAGTGAGAAGCAAAATCTATAGCATAATGCTATTCCAAATGACAAATTTCATATTTGGACACCAGTGGAATTTCTTAAACTATTAAGTCCACAAGGGTCTGTACAGTTGGAGTCAAAGAAAACCAGCTATTGAGTTTTTGATTAAGACAGTGAGAGAGAAATCTGAGGGGAAGAAGCTATACCATCAATAAATCCATGGTCGTGAAATTATTCTGTCATTTTCTTTCACAATGGGCTTAATAGAAAGGGACAGACTCCTCCAGATGCAGGGTGGGATTAACCTTCTCTAACACAGGTGCCATAGAGATTTAAGTAAAAGCTAGTATTCCTTGGCTCCCTTTGATATTTGACAAGAAAGAGAGATCTCCACATGATGTTTAATTAAAGAAATCTACCCTGTGATAAGATGACCTGCCCCTCACATCCACTGACTATACACCAAACCTAAACCTAAACCTAATCTCAGACTTAGATGTCTAACGTAAGGTCAGATAAACTTCTCCCAGACATTACTGGGCAGGAAAGTGTAACTTCTGCAGCATAGATAGGGAGAGCAATGGGAAATCACAAAAATATGAACTCAGGCTCAGGCCACTTTAAAATTAATCTCCAAGATTGTGGAAAGACATGTGAATTCAATTTCCACTGGTCAAGTTGCAAACTAAAGGTTTTAAGCTTTTAGTGGCCATCTTTCTTTTCACAAAAGTAGAAGGCTATTTGGGTGGAAAATTCCCATCAAACTTTTTTCTTTTTTTTTAAATAAATGCAAAAATTGAGATAAACACTGTTTGTGTTTACATATCTGTTTTACAAATATGTGAAAGCTGTTGAGGGAATAATAATTCCAAAGAGGAATTATTCTCTGGGACGTGAGAATGGGCTTGTTGGTCATGGTAGCTGTTGATTCTGAAATGGGAAAGGATTTCATGAGGGCAAGAAAGGGAAAGA
>NW_008825409.1:4674684-4677226 GCF_000699105.1 Pygoscelis adeliae | reverse complement strand
GCCTACATCAGACTCTTGCCTCTTAGTACTCTGTTAGTGCATACATGCTGGCAAATACAATAAGTATGGCTGCATCAGCATCTGAGAATGAATGCACACTTGCAAACATGGGCAAACACATGTTAAAGGGAGGCAAAACGCACATAGACATTTATCCTCACTCTGAGGCAACATAAAACCCACAGAAGAAGGAAAGCTAACAATAACAATCAGCTTCATTCCTGTATTTAATTTACTTTTGCTTTAAACCTTTTTCTAAGTAACAGTATTTTCTTCGATTGTTCAAAAACATGGCTTGGCCTAATTGCATTTTTATTTCTAAGTGGTAAGTAGAAATTTAAATCTTTTCAAGAACATAGCCTTTGACCTACTTAGAGGTGCTTAACAATTATGAAAGCACAAACCCCTGATTTTTAAAGGACACGTGCAAGCATCCTTTTCTCTTTGTTAAATAAACGTTATAGGACAGCAGACTTCCAAGAGACATATCTAAGAGTTATAAGCAATATTCTCTTCAAATATCTAGTGTTTATCCTCTGCAAATAAACAATTTAAGAGTTGTATTGAACCACAAAGATTGTGTTTGAGCCATTTACAAGTACTAATTTACAAATCAGTAGCATGCCAGTAATTTTAAATTTCTCTGAGTATCATGTGCCTAGAATCCCAGCTTTTAAGTATAAATTTTGTACTGCAAATGCACCTTTAAAAGTCACATTTGCTGAATAAAACCACATTCTTAACTCTGTTTTGGAGAGGCTGGAATAAATGAAGAGAGAAAGACTAACAACTGCTATTTAGCTGGTCTGGACAAAAACAAAATGATAATTCAATGAGAACATTGATTAAAAAGGACAGGAATTAACAAATCCTAGTTCCTGTACTTCAGTCCAATTCTGATATTACTGAGGTTATTGAGTCACACAATTATGGCTCTTAGTGAGGATGTAAATTAAATATTTGTTCTCAGAGAAGGACTGACTTTGTTGCAAAAAGACTGGGAAGCTTCAGGAATAGTCCACATGGAAAATTGCTCTGGAAACTCCAATCTGAAAATGTAAGCTCTTTAGCAACGTTTTAGGCAAGCTTACAAGAAATCAGTGCAGTTTCCAAAAACTCTACTCTGTCTACACTTAGCATAAATTGGTGAAATAGATCTAAAAAATGACATGGATATCCTCAAATTAGCACTTTCTGACAAAAATCAACTCAATTTTTAAAATCCTCAACTAGTTGTAGTTAGGCCAGACCTCGTGTCTTCCTTTGCTTTTTCCCCAATCTCAGATAGGTTGATGCATGGTATGCAAATTTGTCAAAATTTTATCTTGTAGCCACACAATTAAAAAAGAAAAAAAAAAGGTGATTCCCAGTCAACATGATAATGCTTACAGAAACTGATTTCTTCATGTTTTTTGTTAATAGACCATATATTGTCTGCATCTGTCTGATTAAGTTTGCAGAGGTGAAGATACAACCATGGTGAAAGGAGTGTGGAAGAACAGAACAATATTTCATTTATTCTGAGAGGAAATCATTCTTCTACCTTTCACCAGAAGCCAGCCTATTGAGACTCACATCTCATTATAAATACGTCCCTAGGACTTATGGATTGTTATTTTCAATGCTACTAATTATCCATGGAGAATAATGGCCCATGGTTAGTCTCAGTCAAGGGCTCAGTTCACCAAATGAGGTTCAAACTGCACTGAGTGATCAAAGGTGGCAAAATCAAGCCCAGGTAACCACAAGGGCAGAGGGGAAACTACGTCTCTGAATTTCCTTGATCTGTGAGTGGTTTAAATCAGACTTCGTAATTACTTTTTTATTTTAAACATGTTATTAGAAAGGACCCTAGAATTCTGTGGCAGACTATTATTTTTTTTTTCCCTGAAGCATGGATAAGAGCTTTTGCTTAATAAAATTAGAAGCATTTTTGCACATGTTGAAACCACAGTGATTACAGAATTCCTGAAAATACAAATTTTGTACTATCAACCAGCTTTATGACCCAGGATTTTCACCATGGAAACTCACAAATTTCTGTGCTTCCGTCCTGTGTTAAATTAACCAGACTTCCTCCTGTTAGTTAAAAAATTAAGCTCAAAGCACTAGCAACTTTAGATTTACAATGCATAAAATACTTCAGATAACATTTCAAATAGGCAAGATTTTATACATTCAATTACCAGATGAGGAGGAAAAAAATCCACAGTAACTGAATTTGCTAAGCTAGGTGCCAATACCTATTTTCAATACTTTGAAAAGGGACTGGAAACCATTGGTAGGGGTTAATATGATCATGGCAATTAGTGATTTCAAAGTCTCTAAATTCTGGGATATCTAATCTGAGATATTTCAGAAGTTATCAACTTTTAAACGTAGTCTGATCAACATTTTCTGAAATCAGACCATTTAATGTGCTTTGAGGTTAGAACAATAAAACATAGCCCCTTGTGAAAGTCTTGGCCAGAGGTTTCATAGAATCATAGAATCATAGAATCATTAAGGTTAGAAGAAACCTCTAAGATCATCGAGTCCAACC
>NW_008825409.1:4667641-4671273 GCF_000699105.1 Pygoscelis adeliae | reverse complement strand
ACCAGTCGCCCCAGTGCCCTGAAGTCCCTTTTGATCTCTGCAGGACCTCTCTCTGGAACCTCATTGCTGCCAGCCTGTATAACCAACAGCGGGTAGCAGTCGATAGACCGTACCAGACCAGGGAGCTTCCTAGTAATGTCTCTGACCTGGGCCCCAGGGAGGCAGCAGACTTCCCTGTGGGACGGGTCTGGTCGGCATATTGGGCCCCCTTTCTGCACATTAAAGGATGGATTCCTAGAAATGAGAGAGCATGTGGCTCTGACCTTGAGATGGACAAAACTACACATTTTTAGAAGACAATTTGGCACAAAATCAATCAAATACTGGCTTTTTTTCCCTTTGGAAAAGGAAATAAATTAAGCAGAGATGGGGATAGTATTCACAGCCTATTGTATCTTATTTTTGTTCTAGGAGACCGGTACAATGACCTGGGTGGTGAATTAGGAGAAGAATGATTTCAGGGGCAAGAAGGTAGATTAACTAGGCAAGTGCACATACTATTCTCTGTGGATAGCAAACTAGAGAGATTCATCACAGCTCTTCCCAAGGGAGCAATTAGTAAGAGCTCTACTACAGTAGGAGGCATACTGTCCTATCCTACAGGTTTTTGGTTGGTTTTTTTTCCCACGCCAGTAACAGGTTCTGCTTTGCTCATTCATCAACAGCTTAACTTTAGACTAATATGATAGCACAGGATAAGCTGAAATACTCCTTTCTTCAGCATCCCAGAGCAGTTTGGGGTCAAGGAGTATGCATTTTATTATAATGACCAATATAGTTTTAAGAACAGGATTGCATGGGAAATGGGAAGCTCACAAAGCACTGTGTAATTTTATTTGTGCTTATTTTTGCTAGTGTCAGTTAATAAGCTTGAGCATAAACTAAGTCAAAACCCATGAGTATATTTAGGTCTTGTGCAACAGATAAAGTTGTGGGGTTTTTCTCCTTCCCTATGTTTATCTCTGAAAAATATGGATCCAGTTCAAGATAACCAAGAACAGAGAGAAAGAGAGGCTTAAATCTGAGATTAAACTGTGTGTGGAGTGACTTCTTTATATTCCTGTGATTGCCTGTTTTCAACACTATTTGTTTTCTTGTTTCTTTTTGCATAAAAAATTCAAATTCTTGAAAAAAATTAGTTTGTATATCCTTCGATTACACCTCATGGGATTTGGCTTTGGTTCCTTATGTGTCCTTTTTGCTCAGGAGGCTACCCTGATGTGTTGTGCAGCCAGAGGCTTCTGAGGGAGAGCTGAATCTCTTTATAGTGAGAGAAGACAGGAGGCATCTGACCAGAAATTTGGGGCTGTCAGATCACTGTGGCACTATATTAATGCATTTTGGATCTTAGCTTAAGGTCCGTGGGCCGAGCCTAATATTTAGCCTGGCTTTGTATACCTACATATTTTCTAAGAGAAGACGTTACCTGTTGTTCCTTGAATGCTTAGATTTCTGTGGTGATACTTAGAAACTAATTATGTGTGCCAAAATTGTACCTTGTAAGTTTGATAGTTGTGGTTGTATGTGAATAGATGGATAGCCTGTTACAACAGCTGGGAAGAATGCAGCTAACTTTTGGGAGTTTTAAGAGGCTCGATTCTTCAATTAAGCAGCATTTTGTAGGCGAGGTGAATTGATTGCTCATCACTGTATCACATATTGCATATAGCTTTGGTTTCACTGCATTTCGTTTATATAGTTATGTGTTATGTGGATATCTTACTCCACAGACCCTCTTCCTCATTTTTTCCCCCTCAAACATAACAGCATCAGGTGCAAGAACATTCTATGCTCATTGCCTTGTGAAAGACTGACAGCACAGTTTTCTGTTCAAGGGAAACATCGATCTGATGGTTAAAGACTTGACAGCAGGTATTTAAAGTATGAGTGATATTACATGACCCCCTAATTTTTGAAAGGGTGTATGTGATGATGAGGAACACTCACAGCTATTGCAAGAGCTTTGCTAAGCAGAACAACATCCAGTACTACATCTGCTTGATAAAAAGGGACATTTAGGATGAATTGAGTGGTCACAACTCCCTTGTTTTTTTCAAGGGTTATACTTGAACAATTATGTAGTACTGAGACACTAAGAAAACTAGAGGCATGGTTTTCAATCAGTAGTCTGAAACTCCCTGAATGACAATTCTAAATGATTTAAGAAAGACAGTCATAGAAAAGCAAATTCATAGATGTTACACAGCAATGTGTGTGTGAAAAGTTCCCAAAGGGCTCTGTGGAGTCTGGGACTGATTTTTCTTTTTTTTTTTTTTTTTTTTTCCTGATCAACAAATCAAAAGATTCAAAAACCACTGAGCTAAGGTAGATAAAAGGCTGGAACACAAGTAACTGATTGAGTAGGGGAAGTTTAATAATAACTTGTGAATGTACAGGAAATAATTGTGACCTTAGAAAACAAAATGCACTCTCTAGGGTTTGCTCATTTAGATTATGATAATGATAATGATAATAATAATGATAATGATAATGATAATGATAAAAATAATAATAATAATAATAATAATGTAACTATATTCTACACAAGCCAAAAATCTCTGAGGTATCTAATACACTTCTTAGCATGATAAATTGCAAGTTACTCACTCTCAGTTTAGATCAGGGCAACCAGTTAAAAATAAACTCTCAGAAAACAACTTGTACCTCTGGCTGAATAAATGGGTCATGGTATCATTCCCAGAAGGTATTATTGCCTATTAGAATTCACTTTATTCATAATACCCTATATAGAGGTAGATCTTGACATAAGAGCACAGGATGTGTCTTCATTTGAACTTTAAGGATGCATTTCAGTGCCAGGAATAACTCCAGGGAAACTGTCAGAAGGCTAGATTTTCAGTGTAGTTTAAATCAGTGTAGTTCATGAAACCAGCAGAGCTGCACTGATTTATACCACCAAAGGAACCTGTCCCTCACTTAGAAACAACTTAAGAGTACTGGCATATATTTCACTGTCTTTGAGGGTTGTGCGTGTGCATGTGTGTGTATTTTTTACTGTTACATCTGGCTATTTATGAAATGGGTCTTTGTATGGCAGATACTTAATTTTTTTCACTACTCTTCAGAAAATAAAGCTGTTCTCAAATGAGTAATTTTATTATGACATCAAAACCACAGTTTCTTATTTCATCAAATGATTCCACAGCTACGTTGTACTTTATGATGTCTGACAACTTTATAGAAAAAGCAAGACATGGCTTAGTCATATGGAAGCTTTTCACAGATTACTTACTTGTTTATGGAAGACTGAATGGTGATTCAACAGATTGTAATCTTCTTTGAGTCAGCTGTGAACAAATGCCCCTGAAGGGTGCTAAGAGATGTCATATGGTGGGAAGTATTTGTCTTTCATAAGGGAAACCAAGGTTCAGCTGCACTTGGATGAAGGTGGGCTGTACAGTAATACAGTCATTTCCCATCATGGTCTTGGCAGGTCCTGCATTAGATATTCTATAATATGGAGCTACACATTTTTTACTACCTTTCCCCCACGCACATGTACACACAAAATCCATCCCTGAGTCATGATTTTGTCAATTTATAGAATCATAGAATAGTTTGGGTTGGAAGGGACCTCCAAAGGTCATCTAGTCCAACCCCCCTGCCATGGG
>NW_008825409.1:4660632-4666076 GCF_000699105.1 Pygoscelis adeliae | reverse complement strand
CCCTGAGCTGGCTTGGGCGGTGAGTTTCGAGCACTTGCCGGTGGAGACTGAGGCAAAAAAGTCACTGAGTACCTCAGCGTTCTCCGTATCCCGGGTAACCAGGTCTCCCATTTTGTTCTGGAGAGGGCCCACATTTTTCCTCATCTTCCTTTTATCCCCAACGTACCTATAGAATCTTTTCTTGTTGCCCTTGATGTCCCCGGCCAGATTTAATTCTATCAGGGCTTTAGCTTTCCTAACCTGATCCCTGGCTGCTTGGACAATTTCTCTGTATTCCTCCCAGGACTTTACTCTTAAAAATCCCAGTACAGCCATTGTAAGGGTCAGAGCTATTAAACCTGATTTCCTGAAGAAATTCCAACTGGGATAATCAAGAATTTCATTGCAGTTTCAACTGGATGAGACTTATTTTCATATCTAGAAGCATGATGACAGGTGCTGCTAAGCAAAAAGGAGGGGGCTTCTCCAATACGTAGGTAGATCCCAGGGTAGAATGTTATGAGCCGTTCGTTCAATAACGGTGTCAACTTAAGCAATCTTAACTTTTGCTCCTTCCCACTTATTCATCTCATCATGCTACCTACCCAGTTGTGCTGGTATATGTTCCGGACTAGGAACCACATCTGGTTTAAAAATAAGACAGTATTTTTCTATTAAGGTTGTTTTTCATCTATGTTGTTTACTAACTCAGGTTCACTATGTGGTTCATGCAAATGTATAGCTCTGCACATGAAGGTATAATGTGGAAATAGGGCAGAGAAGTGAATTCCAAAGCTGTTTAAACAATTAGTGCTTAAAAAAAAAAAAGTGTTCTTGGTACTACATCTGTCGTGGTGGTGCAGAGACTTTCAGGCATCATTTTTCTATTAAGATTCAGGCTTTCAGTCACTTATGCAAATATGTTTAAAGGAGTAGTGTTGTTGCAGCTGTAATGCAGCTATGAGACGTGATGTCCCCTCTGAAGCTAGAAAGATGTCTTAAGTAACCAAAAAGCATGTTAGAATTTTCTAGCAACATCAAATGGTCTAATAAAAGATATTCTCTGTGACCTTGCCTAACATCAAACATTGATAGTGCCACAGATTTCAGTAGGACTGCTGATAGTAGTAAAGATCCGCATCTATGTTAATGATTACAGAATTAGTACTGTAGTTCACAAAACATTTCTTCCTGAAAATATAAATATAGGAGATTTTAGACCTATTTCTTGTTATTCAGAACAAGCATAGACAAATTTCAAGCAGACAAAGATCTTTTCCTTGTAAATATCTCAGGTAATGAGGAATAATTTAAGGAAAAAGTAAAATCCACAAACTAGCCTGTATTATGATTTTGATTTTCATTTTTTCCAGAAGACATCTCCAATGGTTACTTAATATTTCTTATATAGTCAACTCATTTTCTCTCCTTGCAGTCTGTGACCTCCTGTTATAAAGTATTTTATTTGCAGACGACCCTCGTTCCTTTCCCAGCTGAATGCTGTCACAGGTAAATTTGTTCATAATAAATTTACACGTACATGTAGCAGCAGAAAACCTGCACCTACATTTTTTTCATGCAAGCCTTAGCCTGTATTCTTACAGTCCATGCCTAAAATAAGTTCTTTAAGTTAAAATCAAGCCATAAATTTTTCTCACTTGGCCTTTGATAATTAGAATGCCAATGCCAAATAAAGAATGACACCTTCCATTGCTTGCTGCTAATCATACTTTACAATATAACTAGGGAGAAATTGTATTTCTACACTTTTTATTACATGACATTGTCATACACTCTACTCTAACTCCTTTGTGTTACAAAAAGCAGTAATAAAACTGAAACCCAGTAATTGTAGGCTTGGCATAGAAACTCCACAAGGAATACTTTCTTTCCTCTCTCTTTCAGTCAGCAAAAGTGATTGTTTGGCAAATGACACAGCTACTTTTCATGGCTAACTGGACACAGCTTTATTATAGACATTGTGAAATTAACGTATCTTCAGCTGCCCCTCTCTTCTTGGCAGAGATACAGAATATGGAAATGTACTAAGTAGGGCTTCTCAAATCCTTTGCAGCATTGTGGTCTCATTCCCAGAAGAACTATCTCCAGGAGACTCTACAAAGGCAAAGCAAATCCATCATCAAGGGATATAGTGTGGCTTGTATGGTGGATCTGCTGTGGCTACCATTTTGTTAACTGAACGCCTGTTCCTATTTTTCAGAGCTGTGTATTGACACTACAAACATTTGCAAAATAAATCCAGATTTGAGAAGGATCAAGAATTGCTTTCTGAGATGTCTGGTCTGTCTCCCTGTTCACGTTTTATTAGGGCTGCCCTCACAGTTAAAGTTTTACTTCTGGCCACAGCACATGGATCACCATTGCCTAGAGAAAAATCAGAAGTCCTGGTTCTGCAAATTTGGTCCGGTCAGCCTGGCTCTGCAGCTGGTGAGCTGCTAAGCTGTCAAGGAGTTATTTCATATATTGCCTGGACCAAGCAGGTGTGGCATAGTTTGCTGACCCTGCTACATGTTTGTTCTCAAGGACTAAGTACTGCAAAAGGACATAGGTTTGAAGTTTTTCCATTAGGAAGTCATAAAAACCAACAATTAACATTTACCACACTCTATAAACTCTTCATTCTGCAAGATGTCCAGTCTTTATTCAGTTGTCACACAGAAGGTACATTGGTGAATGTGGCAGCTTTTGTCAGGATATGGGAACTCAAAGTTAGATTATAATGAAGAGTTACATTAGTTTTATCCATAAGGTCCTTTCTGTAGACCTTAAGCCCTGTCCTAAAAAATCAGGAGCTGCTCTTTTTTTCTTTTTTTTTTTTTTTTCACCATAGGATCGTCTCTGAATATATTGCTTTATTTGATGTGAACAGATATTTTTGGAAAGAGATAACTTGTTTTGGAAAAGAATCCTGCTGATGTGATCTTATTTGGCAGATGAAAAGCCTCCTCCCTTCCCCACCCCCCAAGGTTGGTTACAGACAAAGTGCCAGAATAATACACATGCTCATTTTTCCCTTTACATTTGATAGGATGTAATGCTTTTGCACAAATCTTATTTGGACAGTGATTCTTACAGCAGACTAAAACCTCACGTAGACAGCAGCAGTAGAGGTAGTGACCAGCCCATGCTATCACCATTTATATATTGTGTAGAAATGATAATGTCTCAACTTGTGATAAGAACAAGTCCATATACTGACAGTCCTGAATGAGGCCAATGTTTCAAATGACACATAGTAGAGCAACGTCATGAGACAAGCCACCTCTACCAAAGAATAATAGCTATTGCTTAAGACATCTTTGGCCTCAGGTCTTCTGACTCCTGAACCTTGATACAGTTTTACTAGTTCATGCTGAAGTGGTATACACAGACTTTTCAGCAACTGAGCTGTTTTATACAGAAGCCTTACACAGAGCATCCATATTTACCACACCTTGTTTCCTAGATCGCCATTTTGGATGATAAACCCTGTTGGCAAAGGTGAACAGAAATGGAGCTATTACAGTGGTATCTCTTAAACTATCAGAAGTCATGAGGTCAGAAGTATGCCCTTTTCAGGATGGTAGGAAGGTATCAACTCATCTTCCAGTTGCAAGGGAAACCTAATATCTGGTGTTTTGTTTTTTTCCCACCTACACAAGTTTACCTTGAGTTAATTCAGGCTCTTAGTATATTCAGTAACTGACAAAGGTGAAACTGCAGTTCTGAAGAAACTGTTTCATTTTCACCAGATCAGTGCAGTAGGCGCTTACTGTCCTATGATATTTCCAGCATTCCTGAGAAGGACAAAGTGTGATTCAAACTTTTCAGCTTATAGTTCCCAAATCAATCATGTAAGTGAACAAATTTCCGTCTTTTCTCTCTAACCCTCTCTCCTTTTGCTTTATTTCTTTCCCTTTATTTCCAGTCTTCCTAACTAGTTGATAAACGCCAAGTTTTGAAGATTTTTCTAAATCTGCAGCATGGTTTGCAGGGTTAGGTTTTTCTTTTTTGCTTTGCTTTTTGAATGACTGTTGCTATTTCACTGCTACCAAGTTCTACATTAGTCAGACTTTACCATCTGCATCATACAAAGACACACGTTCTGAGTGAAAAATTGTCAAACAAATTGCAGTGTACAGGAGTCAGGCCTTTGTCTTGATGATACACAGTCACACCCCCAGCAGCATATCCCTAAAAAAGTTTTGTAATTAAATCGTGCCTGCCAGTTCCTCGTTAAAGATCATTGGCCTAATTACAATGACAAGTACCATTAACATTTTAGTAATGCCTGATTTTTGGTACTGTCATTTCATCACTATCGTAGAGCTAGCCCACTGTAATGACCACAACTTTCTATATTATTGCCACGTCTTTTTCATATCCTTTCACCTGGAAGAGCTAACTGTACTGAATATCTTTTTCTAACCTAAAAGGAGGGCTTTCACTTGGATAAAGCATCTCAGTCCTTATGGGACTTTTTAGACAGAGATATTAATGAATTATTATATTAAAAAATGATTAACTATGTTAACTTAGTTTAAAATGAGTGGTTGCATGACCTTTATTCATTAATGAGGTGAAGATTTGCTAAAGAAAAAACACAAAATCTGAACAGTGCCTACTCAAAATAGCCTAGATTTTAAGAAGGTAAGGACAGAAAAGGTAGGCCTCCTGAGAAAGTCACAGTAGGAGCTGATAACCGGGAGAGTTCTTCTATGTACTGCTTGGTTTACTTTTAAAAAGACTTATTTCTGCATTTTCATTCCTTGTGAGAGACAGAGGAAAATGCCTTGGCAGAATAAGTAGGTTGTTTCTGACGGAAGTAGCATGGAAAGTGTTCAAAGTTTGAAGCTCAGTTCCTCAATTCGTATAAGCATATGTGTAATATTAAGCATATCAGTTCTTCCATGACTCCGAGCTGCACTCATGGCCTTCAAGTTGGTTGTCTCCTTTTGTTCAAGGATCCAGGCACAACATACGATTTCCGTGCTAGGGAGAGATTACAGCTATGGCACCGGTCTGCGGAGTTACCCTGCTGTTTTGTATATGTGTTAGCTTCAAACTGTATAGACAGAGCCCCAGAGACTGATAAGTAACTAAAAGTTGGAGACACCACAGGATTTCCAGTTCACACTGTTTTTCTTTTAGCTTTTAGCTAAACAATGCCATCCATATTCAACAAGAACAAGAGGCTCTGAGATTCAATACATTGATTTTCCATCCGAGTACCTAGCCTGACCAAAGTTTCAGTGGGGGTCTTTATTTTATTTTTCTACGTACAACCCATTAGCTGAAAGAATTATCCATACTTGTATCATTTAATGAAAATGAATTACTATTAAGAAAGCTCTGAGAGACTGTTAATACATAAGAGTTTAACAAAATACCACTTCCTGCCTTCCCTCCTTCCTTTCTTTTATTGTTTTTAATTAATGCATTTTAAGGTTATGGAGGAACTATGA
>NW_008825409.1:4659311-4660595 GCF_000699105.1 Pygoscelis adeliae | reverse complement strand
TGAAACTAACCTTCAGAATGACATTTCTCGACTTTCCCCTCAAAAAGTACATACTCTTCCCCACATCATGAGTGCATGTACTAGGTTTTGAAGGATCACAGCAACATATTATGAAAAAAAAATGTAGGGAGGGAACTTTAAGCACTTTCTTTGCTTTCTGTTTGGCTTCGTTAAGCTAGTCTGCTGGATGGAAGCAAGCAGAATTGCCTACTTACCTGAGGATACTAAATAGCTAAAAATCTACTTGAAAATTGTTAATGCTAATTTTATGTTTATTTCTGGTTATTTTTTTCAATTTGAACTCCATTTATATGGAATTTTTAGAAGAACTGAAATTTTTATTTCCAGCACTGTCATCCATATGAACAACCCACAATAAGTAGCAAATTAAAGAACCCCTAAACAAAACAAAATGAATGAATGAATGGATACTTTAGAGGTTTTAAAATTACTAGGAAGAGTCAGCGTGGCTGTTTTTCTTTTTACCACTGACTCTATCTTGTCTACTCAGTTCTGTGATGGATACCTTTATAAATGTAACACTGCAACAGCATTATTCTAGATTCTTAGTATTTTTCCTGAGCTACTTCTGCCTCAGGTTTTCTTTGAGGTAAAGGAATTTTTGCATTTTAGGCAAACTCTCTAAACTGCATTTTAGCCAGACCCTGTCATGGTAAAAAAAAGAGTCCAGGATAGAGAAGCATTTTTGCATGCAACAATTCAACATTTCTTACTGGCTTCTGTGATGGGTAATTTTCCTGGTGGAGCTGTTTGCAGTTTATCCTGCGTTACCAAATAAAAAAGGATGTGGGGTGAGCACTGGGAAGCAAGACAGCCTTGTGCCTTGATGTGGCTAGGGCAGCAGGTCAGGGAAATGCTGGAAAAGAGCAAGAGGGTACTTGGCCCTTGTAAGCCCCTGTGTACGTGCATCCAAGGAAAATTCCTGGAGTGCCTGTGGGACCATTCAGGAGGAGCAGGCATGGCAAGCAGGGAATTGTCCTCTGAGTGGAGGAGGGAGGGAGGGTGCTGGGAGGCACAGTGAGCTGGTGTGCAGCCAAGTTTCACAGGTGAGGCGAAGAAAGTTATTCTGGCTTGCAACAGGAACCTCTAGGTCCCTGTTGAGCCTTGAGACTTGCTGGATTGAGGGCAAGGCCATAGGGAAATGATGCAGAAGATAGAGAAAGGACTGGTTCTCTTGGCTTTTAAGCTGTGACCAGGAAAGGAAGGAAGGAAGGAAGGAAGGAGGGAAGGAAGGCAAAGAAAGAAAGAGAGAAAGAGGGAAAG
>NW_008825409.1:4624645-4659057 GCF_000699105.1 Pygoscelis adeliae | reverse complement strand
TAGTATGCTCACTTTAAGAACAAAATCCAAACAGCCTCCAAGCCCTCACTAACTCCAACACAGACCCTTTCTTCCAAGGTATTTCTTCCTGAGGGCCTGTCTCATTGGCTAAGTTGGTAGGGAAAAGTCTCAAAAGAAAAAAGCCCCCAAAACACTGAACCTTTCTCATTTCAGGACCCCAGCATGCTGGCGTGGGTGCAAAAATAGGCAAACAAACCAAGAAGATGGTCTTAATGCTTACTTCAAAGGAAGCCCCAACATGTACATCTGAAAGAAAGCCCCATAGTTTCCAGACTTTTTTCATGCAGTGTATTGCATTCTTCCTCCATAAAACCCTTGAACTAAAGAAATGATTTTCTTTTTTCTTCATAAACAAATATACTTAAATGCCTGGGAATTCCTAATTTCTTGGATATTTTTCAGGACACTTGAAGAGATTGTGCAGGCTCTCTCCAGGGAGTCTGTCCTGAAGACGTGCAAACACAGCCAGTATTGTCATGCTGCCACTTTTCATGGTGTTATTGTGAGTCTCAAAACATATGGTGTTTTTCTTAAAGCTTCAGCTACCAGGGTAATGACTGTTAGCTGTTTACTTAGGTTATTTAACATCAGCCATGGAAATTTTAATATCAAAGAATTTCATAGACCTTAATGTGTGTGAGGCAGAAAGCCATCAAATTCTGATTTTGCAAGTGAAGAACCAAAGCCATGGAAAGATTAAGAAGTGTAAGATCACACAGGAAATCTACTGCATGTACCCAGGTTTTTCCAAGCTCTTTAGGCTAGTGTCCAAATCACTGCTTCATATTTTATTCAGGTTTCTTGTAAGATTAACAAGCAAACAGAAGACTAGGATATTTTGATCATGTAAAAATGACTGAAAAGATTACATCTAAAATCTTAAGGTTCTAAAGAGAAGTAAGAAAAAAGATTATTTCTCCTTTATACCATTTAAACAAATCTCATTCCATTTAGGACTTGAAGTTAGTAATTCTGTTATTTCCTCCAGCATGAGAAAAAGAGATTTTTAAAAGAACACCTTTCACAGTATTCCTTCTGTCATCCCCTTATGATAGAAGACTTCTTGTACTTCATGACCAGAGTATGATATGATGCAACCAACCATGGCTATATGTCTTATTAAGAGCATAATAAACAGCTTGTAGCATGTTCAATGCTCAGCAGGCCAGTAGGAAGAACTGACAGATTTTGAAGTGACTGACAGGGACATGATAAGACCATTTCTGTTCTGATTCAGAAGAAGCTGACCGTTCAAAAGTCTTCCTGCATGAGAACACTGACCTACCAATACAGTCAATCCCCCTTATATGTAAAAATGCTCAGTCTCAGCAAAGAAGACAACCTCCTGAGGATAGAAAGAAATATTCCCTTTAAGAAAGGTGATAAAGTACGTAAATTAGCAACCACCTTTTGACCCTCCTTCTTCAGAAGAAAGAAGGTGTCATGCCCAGACCAGATCTACAGTACCACTTCCCACATAAAGGACTTAAGTATCAGGAGCTCCCCTTTGCCATTTTTCCTTACCTTGAGGTATACAGGGGGAAGAGAGCTGCTCAAAAGCTTGCACAGATTTCAGGGGCAGAATTGAAACAGTGATACAGGTTCCAGTGATCCAAAATGCAATAAACTCAATACAGGCTCTCCATTTGCTTCCTTTTCCCATTATCTTTGCAGATCCAGTCCGATGCCAGCAGAAGTATTACTTTTGTCCTTCCAATCCGAGGTCAAACAGGGTATGGGAACATACTAATTCCAGACTAAGGAACTGAGACCATTTGGAAACGCAGCTGTTTGGTGACACAGAAAGTCCACGTTACTTCCCTAAGATTTACAACTGTTTATTATTCGTTCTTTTCTGCTCTTTTACTGAAGCACATAATCTTTGGCAACCTTGGGCCTAACTCACTTGACTGCACAATGAGAAGGGACATTTCTTAAAGCAGATAAAATATATTTTACTTGGTCTTTTTTTCTTCCCTATTTTCAAAGCTATGTTATGCTGCTGTCCATCCAGAGCTTAATAGCTATAAGAAATGCATTCTACCTCTTCATTCTCTAATCAACAGTCCCTTAACAGTCTATTTTAGCTGTCCTGGTCAGTAACCTCACCTAAGAAGTCATTTTTAGGCCTCTCTTCCATTCAAACCATTCAGACAAACAGCAGCTGCTGTGCAATTTAGATCTACAGCATACTCTAATCACCTAATCCTTGTAACATCGGCATTGCTGGGAAATCCTGAAGGAGGGGTTTCCTTTGCACAGAGATGAAATTGCAGCACTTTATATCTTCATTTCTCACCCTTTTCTTTTTCCCCTTTGTTCAAAGAAAAGAACCTGGCTACCTACAAGTAATAACCAATATATTAATGAAAGTAGAATACTAATCACAGTGGCGATGGAAAAAAACAGGAATCTGGTGCTAGAAGTCTTTGAGCTGGGACAAACCTTACTTGCTGCTGTAACATGGAGGCATATCAAAGACTGAATTTCATTTCCAATTCTGCTCAAAATGAATTAGTAAAAGGGAAGGGCAGGGCATGTGTATAATTTGCATTGGGAAAAAACAAACACTGTGGAAACTTGCAAGCTTCTAGAGAGGAAGCTAACTATGAAGCTTCTGACACGATAATTTCCTTCCTGATTATGCTTGAGAGATGACATATGTTAGAGGAAAATTCTAGAAATGCTGTATTGAAGAAGCACACTTCTTAACTGCTCTGACAGCCTGCTCTCTGATCTTAGAAAATGTAAGCACACTGAGCATGGCAATGGTGTGGTCTGTGTCTTAAGTGCTTTGTATAGCTTGAAAAAATACGCTTAAGCAAAATAAATTTATACGTAGCAACTGTGGAATAGAAATCAGAGACTGCAAGGTCTGGCTTTTAAAAGGGTGTTTAATTTTGACTGATAGTGAATTACTCATAAAATGAAAAGAAATGGAAGATCACAGTCAATTATGTGAGTCCTTCTAAAGTCTGTGTTCCTTTTTTAATAGGGGAGTAAAAATACTGAGAAAATCTCTAGCACTGGTAGTAAAACCTTCCAACATAACAACAGCCTTACCTACTCTGATGTTAGAGGAAGCAAAATACTGTGGCTCTCCCATGTCAAATGATGAAACTTCTGAATACAATGAGCAGTTCAAAGCTTCTCAGTTATGTTAGTGTCACTGTGCATTCACAGTGGATTCAAACTCCTCAGATGTACTGTGTTTCTTGCAAATGTATAGTATAGTTACCTTTGATAAGCGTAGGGTGTACTCATTGGAGGATATTACCCTTTTTTACACACATAAGTAAATAAGTACAAAGACTTACATAAACTAGATGTTAAAAAGTATCCCTCATACAACAAGCTCGCACAATCAGGGAAGTACTGTATCAATTGCAAAAATCCAAAGCAGCATCAATGCTTTGACTTGCAAGTGTATTTATAGTGCTGCCTCTGGAATTTATATTTCTTCCTTCTTCTTATGTACAAAACTAAGGTCAACCACAGACCTCAAGGTCTGGACTGTTTTCCTGTGATGGGGAGAAAGGCTCGCGCATACTCCAGTTTCACTCCAGTACAGGCTGGAGAGCAATCAGAGGCTGCCTAGGTCCTGGAGTGTGGAGGGACTCCCAAGCTTAATGGATTAATACTTCCAAGAGCAGAAATCTTGTGTGATGTATGCATAATTAATTCTTACTTCATACAAAATAGTTTTACCAGACTTTGTTCATCCTTTCCAAACTGTTAATCCTCACTGTAGTTCTGCATTGAAATGCACAGCTGCATTTCAACAGTAAAGAATGTTGCATAACATATTTCACTGGGAGAAAAAACAGCTTTTTAATGCAAAAACTCCTATAACTCCTGTTAGCAACAGTTTTCTGTGTCAAAACTAGGAAGGGACAAGCTTCCAAAGGTATCTAATCTGTCCCTTTTCACTTCTTTTTGTCAAAACAGTCATTCTTAAGAATAAGAGAGTTTACTGTTAAGATTGATTTTTTCCCCATTCTTTGACTTGATATAAATTTGCATAATGCTATTCATTATCATTTTCATTTTGACTTTCTAACATATATGGCCAGGTTCATCAGCTGTTATGTCACTGCGAGAGTAGATAATCATTTAAGCCAATTTTGTCTGTCATATTAATTGTTGACAAAGATTAATTGCCTTAAATCGGAATAATATTGGCAAGTTCTGCCAGAAGTCACATCTCCCCTTTCCCTCCCAGATCCACCTTCAGTGCAGCTGTGGTCTGGGGTAGGGAATGCTGTGTGCATTTTTACCCTAAAAATTTGAAAATGGAGAAACATTTTTCATACCCTTCTTGCATAGACAAATAACCGCAATCCCCTACAATATGTCAAAACCCTATAGCCAAGACGATGTTCTCTCTCCTGTTAAAACCTGTGGAACAATCACATAATACATTATGGCTCAGAAAAAAAATACTGTAATGTACAATAGCATCCCAGAAGGAATGAGTTTTCTATTCCCTCTGTTGGTGAATTGGGAAAGCCCTGCTTGAAACAGCTTTATGTCTACATAACATCTGTTTATCGTTCCTTTTATGATGCAGAAGAGCTCTTATAAATAATTGTGCTTGGATTTTGTGGATAGCAAAAGGTTTATTTCTAAGCAGCTAAATTTTTTGCTTAAAGTTCATATGTGTTCCCTGTTTCCCTGGTGACTTCACTGGAGAGACACTGAGAAAGTCTAGTACAAGGTGCCTGTGAAGGAGATCTATCACGGAGTACAGCATCAGAGAGAAACACTCACTGGTAAGTACCTACTTATCCAACTTCTTAAAGATCTGAATCCTCAGGCTGGGTTATTTAGTGGAACCTCCAGGCAGAAATGGGGAAAATTTCCCTGGGACTGTCTACATTTTTGCAAGATCCAGCTTGATGATGGTACCTCACTGGTCCGTGCCATAAGGAGCTTGGTAGGTGGGAAAAATGGTGTTGTACAGGGAAGTTACCCCAGGAAGAGTGTCACTGCTTCCAAGTTGGTGAGGGTCTTCGGTAAACTAAGAGAAAGAAGGCTGAGTGGAAGGTCTTGAACCCTCTGTTGGGCTTTCAGACTTTTTAGAGATCTCAATTCCAATCTAGGGAATTCCTCTGACTCCTCCAGCTCGGTTCCCAGGACACTTCAAGCTGATCCGGATTCCCTGTAGGCAGTACCCACAGCTCACACAGTTAAGGTCAGGTTGAATCACCCGCAGGTAAAGTGGTGAAAGTCACTTGAAACTTTCCTTTCTCTAAGAAATCTCTACTTTGCATTCAGAATTAGCATGCTTTTTTCTTTTTTTTTTTGGGGGAGGGGGAAGGTTGAAAAGAAATTCTGACTTTTGAACAACTTCTGAACAGCTTCATTGAAGAAAATGTATGGTTTTGTTTTACTAAAGAGATAAAAAGGAACAAGAAAACAGCAGTAGATTTTAAAACTTGGTGCCACAGAGAAGTCTGGAACCAGACTAGGAGAAGGCAGCAGTTCCAGTAAAACAGTGGATGATACCCACAGTACTTGAGTCAGTTGGAAACCATTAGAATAGTGTCTTTATGAATTAGATGCACTGAGATGGACATTACCACAAAGTAGAGGAGTTTAACTTGTAGAGTCTTGCTTTTACACCTTGCTTTCAACTCAGATAATCATTTTTTCACCGTATTTAGAGGATTCACAACCTATCAAGCCTGATGGATGTCTCCTTGTCTCCAGCAGAGAGACAGGTGGTATTTGTTTAAAAGGTGGCATAGTTCCAAAATATACCTATTGCAAGAGCTGCTGAACTCTGCCAGGGGACAGTGTGAAACATAATTAACTGTGGACGCCTCTTCCCAATATTTATTCCTACAACTGAGTTCTGGGTATTATTCATAAAGCTGAGTGAAAGTGGGAACTCTTCCATATGGTAAATTTTTATATCTAAAAGTGATAGGTGAAAGCATTTTTTAAATTTTTCATAAACAAAAAAATCTGAAGAATTTTCAGAATGAGGTGTCAGAATTTTACATTGCAACTTTACTCTTACAAATACCATACATCGTAACAGTCAGAAATATAGAAATATGGAAAAGTAAATTTAAAGGAAAAAGAGATTCATTTCCTTAAAATAATTTCAATGATTTTGATAAAATCCCATGATACATATTATTTCAGCAGTATCTGCTGAGAAATTTTGACTGCATTTAAGTATTTGTGAAAACTCAGATTGGCTGTGATGTCACACTCTGTAAACTCCTCCAGTATTAAATGCCTCAGGCTTGTCCAACACCACAGTGTGAATACAGTATGAAACATTCATATTGCAGCATAATATATTCATTCTCTTTCAGATTTTTTTTGCTCTAATTTTAATAGAAGTTGTACTGGTCTTCTGAAGAGGAAAATGCGATTACTTTAAAGTGGTAAGGAGTCAATGCCGTATTTCAGTGAAAAGAGTGTCACATGTTCTAAACCTATGTGCTTTTCATTGAAGTTCTTTCTTTTTCTCTTTAGATCGTGAAAGATTGTGTGATAAGATGACAAATACAGTACACACTGTATTTCACTACAATATTATATTTACTTCTGCTTTAGCAGAAAGGAATTTTTAAACTGTTGGGATAGTTGTAGACTCCAAAACACAATGCCTTTTCAGGTTTTTTAATAGATAAGTACCTGTGACAAAATTCTGCTGGAGTAGTGGTAGGAAACTTTAAATGTCTAAGAGTGAAATGTCTAAGTATTAGCTAGTCATAGAAATGAGTGGCCTCCTCTTACAGGAAAAAAAAAAAATGCAGCTGTTGATTTATGTGACCTACCTAGGGAATACTTCTAATCTAATCTAGTTCTTATTCTGCAATAAGATGGATCACTACAGTGTGTCTGTTTCTCTCCTCTGATTATAACACAGGTCTAAAAAGACTAGTTCAGGCTTAAGCAGCTAACTTGTAAATTCCTAGTGAGAACAGATATATCTTACATATCAGTATATTTTCAAACTATTTCTCTTCAAATAGCGTGTTTTAAATTATCAGATTTTTTAACTTTGATTTTTTTCTCTAAACAGGAAAATAAATGCTACTGGGAATTTTTACCTTCAGTTACTGCTGAGATATCCATACAATCTTTTTTTATTTATTTAGAGAATATTTGAATAGGAGATGTTTTTTCCTTCCTCCTATACAGTTTTTCAAAGTAGCCCATTCAGAATAAATTAGGCTTAAATAAAGTAAAATTAAAAACGACATCCAAGTTTGATAACAAAATAGACCATTTAATTTCATGTTAGATGTTGGATATAAAAAAAGTAATTTCTGAACAAATAAGAATGAGAATGATTTAAGATATAATCGAGGCAATTATATCTGCATCAAGGAAGCCAGATTTTGACTCTTAGCTAGAGTTATGTATGACATCATAACTATTCTTTTTCTAATTTATCAATTTAAAAACTATAAGGTTTGGAAGGCAAATGTATGGACATTGATGATAAAGATATGTGTTGAAATATAAAGTGTGTGGAATTATTTTTTAATCCTCTGCTTACCTAGTTAACTGAAAGCTAATTACATATATTTTTTGAAAGATAGCTTTTGCAGAAGTTAATCTTTTTTAGCTGACATTTCTCTTGGTAAGCTTTATTTTGACTTGGAAAGGACTGAAGAATAAATCTCAGATAAATACGAAGATGAAAATAAGCCTCAGATATTCTTCACCAACTTGTCAATTGTTCACGGGCCACACTTTTCACAGTTCTTATTGCACACACATTTACAGCACAGAAGCTGAGCCTTTCCAAAAGTGTGAGTTGCTAAAAGTGGCTCATTGAAAAGAGCATAAAAGCCTAGGAAAAACACCTTGGCAATATAAATTGCTTTTCACTTACACAGATCTCCTTAAGAAACACAGCAAAAAAGGGTTGTGCAGACAGACATATAAACAAATTGTTACTTGTGCTTCACACAACATTTAATTTTCACTTGTATTATTAATTATAATGTTTTGCAGTTCTATATTGCTTTCCATCTGAGGACTTGAAAGAACTTTGCAATCAAGAATGAATTACTGAAGGTAAGAAAATCATGTTGCTCTAGAAATGCCAGATCACTAACATTATACCAGGACGTTTTCTAGGAGTGTTTTCTGAAGGCAACAGTAGGCCAAGAACCACAAGCAAATAATGGATTAAAAGTTTTATAGTTTTTATTGGTTTTTTTTTTAATCTTCCCGGTTGACCTTAATTGTGGCCTTCTGTTTTAAAAAATGATATAAAAAGTTTCCTTTCAGACTGTAAGGGAGGAAAACTGGTTATTAGAAAAACCTTCAGCGACACCAGACTTTGGAAAAAACAGCTCGTGCAGGTGAAAATTTGACTGCACAACTGACTGTAACAAGTCATGAAAAAAAATCAGCAAGTGAAAAAATGCTAAATAATTTATCTGACACTTGAGTCAATAGAGCTTAGTTACCAGACTCTAAAAAGGCTTTCAGCTCCCACACAGCAGAGAATATATCCACAGGGTTAGTTTTATGAAGGCAGCTGGAAACAGCAGTCACTCAGTGATAACAGGCAGAAGGCTGCATTGGCATGGGCTTTGCTATTAGTGATGACCAAAGACTAGAGGGAACACAACTGGATCTTGATGTCTAAAGTTCCCACCCGGGGTAGCTCATGTAAGGGGAATGTACACATGTACATATACTTGTATACATGTGTACATTTACATACATATGCACAGACACACCTATATATACAGTGTTCAACCAAAGCAGCCAAATAGCAGATGCTGGAATATTTAACTGGTTCCTGTGCTGCACCATGCCATGGCACAATATTCTGTAGCAAACACTACATTTAATCAATTGGTGCCCTCCCATACATGCACAATTCATAAGCTTAGCCAACTGTGTAAAATGGGTAGAGGTTGTATTACCACATGGGCCGCTATAAAGCATGCTCTTATAGAAAGTATCTGTGTTTTGTAAATTACCTTTACAAAAAATATTTACTTCTATTTGTTATAATGAATTACATTTGCTAATAGTAGTGATAAATAGACTTACAGATAATGAAGTTTAATATTATTGACTATTGAAGTTACTGCTATGCACTTCATAAATCCAAAGAGGTCACTGGATTTCTCACACCAGTCTTCTGTAGAGTAGCACGTGGAGTTTTATATTTTCATACTGTGTTTCAGGACTAGCAACAAATCTGGTTTTCTATATATAACTTCTGATGGTAATTTATCATGCAATGGTATTTTAAGTAATTTTCTGGGATTTACAGGAAAGCACATCTTTTTTACTCCAATATAAAAGTTCTGTGTTATGTAAACTCACATTCACATTCTCATCTTCTGTGTTGTTTTTGTTTTTTTTTTTTAATTTCCACCACCAGTTCATATTTTGTAAGAAAACTATATAATAGTCTTACAGAAACAATTGTTCACTTAGGCTTAGGGAATATTATATTTTTCTTCTGTGTATGTTTGTGTGCGTGCATGTGCATGTATATGCATGGATGAACATGCCAAGATTGCCTAGCTGCAAATCACAATTTATGCATCTCGTGGCTTGTTTAGTGACTCTAAATATCTTTCCTATTTAGTCTATTTATTATCAAGTGATCTGGTAGTGACTTTCTGATAAGTTTGCTTGACATCTTTCATTATAAATGATTTTGAGGAATCTTTTGAGAAGTTCTGACATCTCTAATGTTTGCCATCAGTATCTGAAATTGGATGTGGAAAAAGCCTAGGGGTTTGAGAAGTGTCTTTTCTTTTCTTCCGCCATTCTGCTCAGGTGTGGTTGCGATATAATCAGCTGAAAGCCAAGATTTCTTTTTTTGTAGCTTGTTTCCTCAGGAAAGATGTAGCAAACTGACCAAGATAATAATTGAACATGAACTTCCTAATCTATGGGCTGGGCTGATGCCAACACCTTGGCAACAGTGACAATGGCAAATGATGAACTAGAAATACATCAGTGGCTGAGGAAGAGATGTAAGAAGAGGGAAGGCTGAGAGGCTCTGATCGTCCTTTCAGTTGTAATTCACAACCTTAAACATGGCATGGAGGGAAGTACTGGGACCAAATACAAGGAAGGAAATAAAAGTGGGAAAAAGTGGTCTATTCCTAGTTACTTATTTGAGCCCCAAGTCCAGTGGTGCCTTTTCTCCATCCCAGCCCTCACCCCCACCACACACTCTACCTTACACGCTACCAATAGCAAAGTGCAGATGATAATCGACATAATCAGTTCTGTAAATTAAGAGGTAAAAAGGATGATCTTAATTTCTTTGATGTTGTTCAGGCAGGATCTATTATCACACAACACAGCATAATTGAGGCTGGAAGTGACCTCTGAAGGTCCTCTGGGTCAACCCTCTGCTCAGGACAGGTCTAACTTCAAAGTTAAATCAGGTTGCTCACAACCTCATCCAAGTCAATGTCTGAATATCTCCAAAGTTGAAGACCAAATTTATGTATATTTATTTTTAACCCTTCCCCTTAATTAAAGTCCTTAATTCAACTCATTGCAAGCTCTATAATAAAAGGCTAAATTGGAAAAGATAATAATTATATAGCAAAGTCAAGCACACCAAAATAAGGAACTGACATATTTAGAGTTCTCTGCAAAACTGTAATTCTGTCAGTCTGGGTATTGGGAAACAGCTTTCAGCTACCTGATCACATGCTCTTCTTACAGCTCCCACTTTCACTCTGCCTCCTAAGCTCATTCAATGCATAAGATGGGTACACAAAGAGGCAAAAATAATTTTACATAGATACATTTTGTCTGGTATTTTCTTACTATAAAGGAAAACGTAATAACTTTTGCAGCCTACGCTAATTTATTTTATTAGTTGTACTTACTAAGTAATAATCAAATACGGAAGCATTCATTCATTGCTCATTCTAAAAAAAATATACATGTTAACGAATGAAAAGTATGCACTTTTAATGAATTCAAAATGTACTTGGTTTTTCCCTCTTTATTTCTACCACTCGTATTCCAGATATAGCTATATATACACACGCAAATATAACATGTATAATAAGTGTATATAATAAAGACAAACGTCAGAATTATCTTACAAAAATAAAGAACAATAGTTAATATATATATTAAATATATTAGCAGAAGCAAACATCAGATGAATCACTGAACACATAGTATCAAACCACTCTGGTATTAAGAACACTGCTTTACTTAGACAATGCAGAAAAAGTCCTCTCCTACTTGAAGAAATAACTAGCAATTAGTCAAACATCAGGAGATCCTAAATACAACTAGGAACACTTGTTTTCTTCTGTTTGCCTCTCCATTTTGACTCAGATACATACTGGAGCTATTTTAAGCCAGAGCTTTCATTCCAAGAATAATACCCCTGTTTTTGTCATCAATAAAGCACTTTTAGAGCATCTTTTTTTTCTACTAGCCGCTTGCCATTGCTGACCAATAAGGTTTGCTGTAATTTTCCTTCTTCTAGGCTATGGACCTCTTAGGAATTTGTTCTTTACTCTTGAGTGTGCTTTTTTCCAGCTGCCCCATTTCTGAATCTCTGCATTAGTTTTTCCTCAGTGCTAAGGACTGCCTTTATTATTACTGGCTATGTGAACTTATATCAAAGTGTCAGCAACTGAAAAGAATTACTTTCTTCTTTCTTGAAAATAAGAAATTAATTTCAAAGCATCTCCTACCCAGCTGGCAATTACAGTAACAACAACCTCTAACTGTCTCTAAATTCTGTAATCTGTGATATGCTTAATGGTTACAGAATAAAAACAAACAAACAAAACCTACCAACCATGTGTTCAGAAAATAACTCTGGATTTGAGAACACAAGTAATTTAAATAGGTGATAGATCCATTTGGGTGTCAAACATGTCCATTAAATGCATTAAGATCTGTAAAACCAGCTGTCAAAATCTAATAGAAATATTGTCATCCTTGCAAGTACCAGAAAGATACATAGCATATGACTTGTACTAGTGCTAATTAATTTATACTGTGCTCCAAACTGTTATCTGCACAATAGTTTGAGTTATTAGAAAGTCTCCTAAATTATGAGCAAATAACTGAAATTAAATCAGCTAACTTAGTTCCTCTTCTGCTCATAAATTATACATAATGGGGTAGCTTGCTTTTTTTAATTTCTTCCTACTGACCACATGCCATTGTTGCCCATTAGATTTAGCATACATTTTTCTTTCTCGGTGGTGTCCTTTACTTCTGTTCAACAGGAGCACGTGAATTATTTGTGACTCACTCTTTAGGCTGCGGAATGTACATATTGATGTTAATAGTCTCCAAAGGAAGACGTGTCCATTTTTGCAGAGGAGAAAGGTCTGGAGGAACTGCTACGGATTGTCTCCCTGGCAGCATGGTCAGGAAAGCTTCAAATGGAGCAGGGTGTTGATTTACCAGATGGGTTACCTGGTACCTATTCTCCCCCTTCCCCTGTATGTTCACTGCAGGCTGTTCTCCATGTCCCATGGTGTAAGACATGTCATGCTGCTGGGCTACTCCTGCATCCCCCCTGCATCCAGATCTGTCACATATGGGGAATTTTAAAACATTGCCTGCTCCTTTTTGCTCAAGCAGGGCATGTTGTTTTCCTTTGGATCCTCAGATCATAAGAGCTGTATTTCCATATGACAGTCAGAGATCAAAAAGTGCTTGGTTTTTTTCTGGCTGAGGAAGAAAAGAATGCTGTACCATTCCTTCAGCGAATACTACTTTTAGAGTTATCTATCTTCACAAGCAACACAGTACTTCTGCATACCTGGTAGCTCTAGGGAATATCATTCACCCTATGTACCACACACCATTAAATATGTGCATCGTGAGTGTTCATTCTGATATGTCCATATCCCACAGATATGACATGTCTGTGTTGCATTATCTTTACCATTCACCAGAGCCATTAATTGGATGTGGTTCTGGAGTGCTATGTGTGCAAAAGAAAGTCACCTACCCAGGTTTTGGTACCTACGTGATAATCCTTAGGTAATAGGTTCGTAAGTGGTACGTAGTCTGACACGCGGCTGTATTGCCACTCTTGGAGTCTTGCTCTTTCATGGGCTGAGCAATTAAGTAACTCAGATTCATTACTAAAATGTTGACACCAAAATCAGAAACTCCTACACAACAGATATATCAGCTGCTTCTGTTCTTACTATCTCCATCAGCATTTCTGCTCACCACCCTTCCCACAAGTTGTCATTCCTGATGGCACAGTCAGCTCTTTGCGTGTTTGAATAGCATATCATAAACCCCCGAATGTCTGTTGTCCCAAAGAACAGGCTTCCTTTAAGGGAATATTTTCAGTGCTTAACACCTCAAATCTCCTCTGAGATCTATACTTCTGAATATTGCATGTTTTGCAGCATGATTTTACATTTCAAGAATGAACCGATTTTCTGAGTTATTTGTTGTATAAATTTGGAGTTGATGAATGTAAAATACATCAAAATCATTTGATGCTACCAGTATACATTAATATTAAAAATATTTACATTTCTTAATCATGGAAAAATGTTTATATTTAACAAACAGCCACCTGTTAGAGGCTAAACAACTTCCTTATTGAACTTACAAATACAAGCTCATCTCCAAAGACTATTAAAAATAAATGGCAATGATTTCATCCTAACTATTGAAATTTAAAGATTCTTCAAGAATCAAAAATAAACTTGCATGGATTTGTTTAAAGCTGAATTTCAGCTTTTTTTAAACACTGTTGAAGCTGAAAGTGTAAGAGACTTTCAACTTATTTTACAGGTGTTCAATGAAAATTCTAGCACAAGTAAAAGAAACAAATACAGTCAGAGGTATTGTGTCATAGGTATTAACTAGACTAGAAATTAATGAGCTAAAGATCTTACTTATAAAGTTATTGAGCCAATGAAAGTATGCCAACAAATTAATTTCAGATGTAGCCAAGCATGAAAGAGATGTATTTTCACCTTGAAATTGCAGAAAGAAGGCAGTATAAAAACACGCTGAATAGGGCAAACCGTTTTTTTTCCTCTTCATACAGCAGTCACCACTGTTCATGCTGTTCCGTTCTGCAAATATGCAGTAATCAGGTCAATGCTTTGAAGAACTCCTCTCAAGCAACTGAATTAAATGGTTTTTTGTTTGCCTAGACATAACCTATATTTGCCTTCCATAGACATCTCAGGTTTTCCCATGAACTGCTAAACAACAGATCACCACTAACTCTTAATAAAATTCTTTGCTGTTTGTAAACTGATTGTCTGCAGTACCTATTCAATATTTCTACATTTCAAGCCAAAATATCTTGAAACAAAATGTTCCTGAGAAGGTGAGTGGTTATCAACTTGGTTAGTCTGCACTGAGCTTTTCACCACTGCAGCAATTGTGCAATCAATCAAACTCGTGAGGGTAAAAGCTGGCTTAGCTATACGTGCCTGAGTTGCCATCATCTTTGAGTTTTCCACTGGCATAAGCCAAGTCAGGATGCATCTCCATTTTGGAAAAAACATGCTTTGATTCTCAGCAGTAGACTTCTGATGAAATGGATTAAAACTTTAATAAAGATCTCTATTAGTCATCGTTTGTAGCTTGTTTTCTTTTTAGTAGTTTTAGGGTGTTTTAAATAATATGATAGTTTAAAATATGAATAGGTTAAAGAGCATAAGAGGGAAAATCTTCACATGGATAGGTACTTATGGGTAAATAAAAAAAAGAAACAAGTGGCAGAAGTAAATTGTCAGTTCTTGCAGTGGAAAGAAATCACAAATGAAGTTCTTAAGGGACCTTGATGGGAATCCATGTTGTTCAACATATTGATAAATATGCTGGAAAAGGAAGCAAACAATGTGGTGACAAAGACTGCAGCCTGATTGTAAGGAATTGCAGAAGGACCTCATGAGACTGGAACAAAACAGGTGGTAAAATTCAATGCAAATAAATGTAAAGTGATACACATAGGAAAAAATAATTCTAACTCTACATATAAAATGATGGTTTCTTGAGTTTACCGTTACCCTGCAGGAGTGCGGGTATCTCTCATAACCCTGTTGACAGCAGGGATTATGATTGATTGGATAGCAAGTGCCATGAAAATGTCAGTTCAGTGCTTGGTAATTGTCAGAAAAGCAAATGAAATGCCAGGGATTATTAGAAAAAAAATAATAGCAAACCAGAAAGCATTAATATGCCACTGGTTTAAATCCATGGTTAGCTTGCATTCAGTACCCATGCTCCCATTTCAAAAAGTGTATGGAGAACTGGAAAGGTTCAGAAGAGGGCAGCCAGGACGATCAAAGATATGCTGTGGCTTCAGTGTGAAGAATGAGTATGTTGGGACACTGCAGTTTGGAGCAGTGACACCTGAGAAGAGTTACAACGATGATCCATAGGATTATGTGTGGCATGGTGGGGCTGGAGAGAGATCAATGGTTCAAAACCTTGAGAGCGCCACATGAAGGTAGGAGAAACCACATTCAAAACAAACAGAACGAGGTTCTTCATGTAAAGGCTAGCTGAGTTGTAGGGCTGCCAGTTGAACTATCTTATAGATTTTTAAGGTTTATATGGATTGAAGAGTAAATGGGAAGAGTTCATGGCAGAAAAAACTATTTCTGCTTACAAAGTCCCTGAGCTGAAAACAGCTAAAGCCAGGGAGGGTATTCATTTGCCAATTGTTATACTTGATTCCAGTTTTACCCTTGTTCAAAATAGGATATCTAGTTAGATGGCCTTAGGTCTGACCCAATACAGAACACTGTTTTAAGGCATGGAAAAGGAGTGAGTCATGTCTCTGAATTAGCTGTAAGGGACTCACAGACTAACAACTGACTTACTTTTTCCTTTTTCCCTCTAAATAATGAAGCCCAAGCTAGTAATTTTTAAGGTAAATTTGTTTAGCCTCAGCAATTCAAAATATCCCTTTTATTTTACAAAAACAGCATCTTACTGTAACATCACAGGTTTTGCCCAGGCATATTGGATGCCTCTGAGCAATCTGCTCTCTTCAGAAAGGGTGTTGGTTTCTTCATGCTATAGAGAATTGCTTTGTCAGATTTGGCACCTGCCCACCTGGCCCTTTTCAGCATGGCAAGAGACATTCCCCAGCTCCCCAAGTTCCCTAAATACATCCTTGGAAAGCTGTTTCTGCTTTGTTTGGCTTTGATCCTTCCAAGGGGTTAGTGAACTTACTCTTTTCACCCACATATGATTTGTTTCTAGTACTTGTGCTGGTTTTCACTGGGATAGAGTTAATTTTCTTCATAGTAGGAGTATGGGGCTGTGTTTTGGATTTGTGCTGGAAACAGTGTTGATAACACAGGGATGTTTTCGTTACTGCTGAGCAGTGCTTACACAGAGTCAAGGCCTTTTCTGCTTCTCACACCACCCCACCAGCAAGTAGGCTGGGGGTGCACAAGAAATTGGGAGGGGACGCAGCTGGGACAGCTGACCCCAACTGACCAAAGGGATATTCCACACCATATGACGTCATGCTCAGTATATAAAGCTGGGGGAGAAGAGTGGAGGGGGGGGGATGTTCGGAGTGATGGTATTTTGTCTTCCCAAGTAGCCGTTGTGTGTGATGGAGCCCTGCTGTCCTGGAGATGGCTGAACACCTGCCTGCCAACGGGAAGTGGTGAATGAATTCCTTGTTTTGCTTTGCTTGCATGCGTGGCTTTTGCTTTACTTATTAAACTGTCTTTATCTCAACCCACGAGTTCTTGCACTTTTATCCTTCTGATTCTCTCCCCCATCCCATGGTGGGGGAGCGAGGGAGCAGCTGTGTGGGGCTTAGTTGCCGGCTGGGGTTAAACCACGACAGTACTTTAGTTTCAATAGAAAAAGAGAATGAAGAAACATGGCTAGATTTATAACTTGTTATTTGAGGCACTGTCTAAAGACAAAGGTTAACAATATCACATACAGTTTTAGCTTAATCTTAACAACTTATTACCTTTCTTGCTGCTTAGCACCTCTCACCTGCAGTCCCAATAAAAGCCACCAATTAAGGATGCAGTGTTCACAACAACCCTTTTTCTCACAAGATTTCGCTCAGTGCTGGATGCTGTTGATGACTCTCTTTCCACAGGTTAAATTTTCTTGGAGTTATGTTTTGGGGTTAAAATTGTAAACGTTTCTGAAAGCTCTCTCTAGAGCTCGCTGTCTCAGGTGCTTAACAGTGATCCCCTCTCTGCCAGGGAAGTGAACTACAGCAATGACATTGGGAATTACACCTGAGGCTTGGGCACATTGCACGGGGATGTAATTTGTTGAACTCTTCCCTGCCAAAGGACTGCTGAGGCACTCAGGTTTTGTATACGCATTGCTTATACGTACACGGTCTTCAGCTCATAATTCTGATGTGTTGCTAGCTCTGTACAGATATCACCTAGTAGTAATGGGTCATTACTATTAATGCTGAGTTCAATCAATATGGACACATTTATGGAAAGAAACATAATCCCAAACCATTATTAGGAGGCAATGTAACAATGTATCACACAAAGTCAGGGAATCTTTTATAATTCAAAACCTGATTGCTCCACTGTTTTGAAAACATACACCTCTCCTGCCAGGAAGGAAGACAATGCATATCACAAATTTGCAAATTCCTTTTCCTGAGCAGAACAGGGCCTCAAGCTGGCCAAAACCATGAGAAGGACCTCTTATTCTCCCTCCTTGAAGTTAGCATATCAATGGTTTTCCAGTGTCTTAAAACCAGAACACAAATGAGTAAACTAGACTGAGGAAACTCATTAAATGGCAAATACACTGATCTACTGGTTGAGATAAATTAAAGGGAATGGTTGTTGTATCCTTGCCATTTGAGTCTTTTCCTCCTGGCACACTTTCTTGTTCAGCAGCTTTAAGTGGTTTCCGAGGCTGAATCTGTTACACACAGGGAGCCCCGAGGGGATCTCCTTCCCCATGCCCTGAGGGCCAGCCGCAGCCTGCCAGCCTCTCTGAGTCTCTGCATTTTCCCTCTAAGCTCCTTTTTGGCTCTGCCTCAACCTAAAGGCTGTCACATCTGGCACACCTGCAGCTCTCGGAGGCAGAGCGACCTCCTCTTTCCAGAGGTTTCAAATGTGAAACAGACAGGAGGCCGTATGCAGGCAACCTTCCTTTCTGCTGCTCTGCCACAGCCTTTATAAAAAATAAATAAATGCAGTGTGTTTATGATGAAGCATAAACATTGAGACAGTTTTAGTATCTGTCACAGTCAAAATGAGCCATAAATCAGAAAAGTCAGGAAGGAAAATTTGATATAGATTTTGGAACTGATAGTAGGAGGACATTTTATTTTCAAGGGCTGTCAAAGACAAACTATTTTAATAGCAGCTGTTGACATTTTATTCTGTTTTTTCTGTACATGGTTAAAAAGTGTATATGGGTAAAATGAGAGGAACTAGAACTATGGATCATAGGCTAGCATAGCTGTATCTATGGTTAAAAAAAGTAAAAAAAAAAAAAAAGAAAGAACATGACTGTACCACCAACAGACAAAATGAACTATTTGTAATAACGTGATTCCATATAGCTCTGCCCTAGTGAGAAACTTTATGCTTCAACAATAATGTTTGTATATTAAATTTGCCTACTTAGTGTTGAGTTCATTGGCACAGTGTTATAAAGGTTTTTCAAGGCTATTAATCTGTGTTACGAATACTATTTGCAGGCATTTCAAAATTGGAAGAAGAACAATTATATACACTGCCTTTTGAAAGAAAAAAAATCTTAAGGCTCTATTGGAGCTATTATAACCTATGGATTTACAACTTACTAGGGGTTTCTTTAAGTAGCAGATCTTTGACTCACTGCCTGTATTATTGACAGACTAGAGAGACATTACATCTGTCATAGATGTGTTGGCATTTTAACTGTGTTTATTTATTGACTGGGACTCTTCTACAGGTTATTTCTTGACCTGCTTAGATAGGTGCAATAGTACAGGAGCCATCACTAGAAGCTTATGGGGTGCCCCTTGATAGGGGGATAAAAGGCTCTTTAAGTTAATGTCTTTATGGTCCATCATATTTACCTCTACTTCTATACTGCATTGAGTTGGATTACTATCTCAGTTACACAGGTGAACCTTAGGAGTAATCCCACTAATAGTGGAATTACTAGGTATTTATGTCAATGGAAGAAAACAGAATTTTGTTCCTACTTTGCAGATCATTGACACTAAGGAACATAATGACTTCTGTAGTGCTGTAATATTCTGTCATGAAATTACTATTTATGGTGCATTAAGAATAGTTTCCTTCCAGAATAAGCTGAGGATAAATGTAGTGGGCATATACAGTGATCCACTTCTCTAGATGAAATGACTGAGCTATTTTTCTTCATGAGACACCAAAAAAATGTAATGTACATTTCAGTACCTCAAAATACTAATATTTTCCCCTTCCTCTCCCACATTCCAAAAAGAAGCTGTTTCAACATAGATTTTTAGCTTGTATTTCTGAGGAGTAATTAACTACCTGAAGAGTTTAATGCAAACTAATCTTATGTTTTTAGATTTATGTTTTTAAATACTCTTCTTGTTCCTGAGGTGTGAAAACAGCTTAGCTGTAATAGCCCCATAAGCCTGTGGCACTGACCAGTAATCACTACTATTTCACTGTTCTTATACATTTCCATTAACATTTTAGTCTGGATCACGGAAGCCTCAGTTTTCCAGGACCTATTTTAGGGCTTCCTTCCAGACTTTGAAAATATCCCAGCAGGTTCAACAAGGCCCTCAGAATCCCTGAAAACCATTTCTAAAAGGTCAGAAATTGAGATTTTGTAAATGGTAACTGATTTTGAAAAGCTTATTCAAAAAACATTGGATTTCCCACATTGGATTACATTGTTTGTGAGTAGTAGCAGAGACAGGGAATTCTAGTGAATTTATTGTGTGTTACCCACTTCTTGTCACCTCAAAACCCACCACAATTTAATACAATGAAAATTGTAACCATTTTATTCTTCTACTTGAGATTGTGCTCAAGAAAAAAATGCAGCATCTACCATCATAGCCAACTGTACAGCACTGTCAGAAGGAGTTAGCAGGAAGTTATGTGACCATGACACCAAACCTATAATGAAATGAGCTCCTCAGATGGTGTAAATCAGCTTGATTTCAGTTGTTCAAGTGGAGATAGATAAATTTATATCAGTTGAGAATCTGGCCCATATATTTTTGTGTCCTTTTTATTTCTTTTTCTCCCACTGTTATTATTCTGCTCCCACATGTGCACTTTTTACCTTTATGACAATAGTGTGAACTGAATTGTGATGAGCAATGCACAGCTCCTGTCCAAGCAGTCTTTCCTTTTGATTTGTGATCACATTTCCCTCTGAACATTCATCCAAGAATTTTGGCAGTAAGGTCAGGTCAAAAGTTGAGGAATGAGTATTTTGACTTACATATCTTAATGAATTGAGGTCAATTTTCTATTTGGAACAACCTGTAGAATAATAATTTTCTCTTTCAAGCTTAGTTTTTCTCCTTTCTATCACAAAAACACCTAACTACTCTGTTTTAATCAATATAATACGCTTTTTCTGGTTGATAAATGAGTTCAATAATGTTGTAATTCTTTCCACATTGAACTAATGTGCAACTCCTTCATTATGCTAGGCATACAGAGAACACACTAAATGCATTAGTAATCATAGCCAGAAAAAAGAAATCTCATATCAGCTTTTGGGCTACATGATCTATGAAAGCATGGAAAAGTTGACAAGGAAAAAAATTCTTGTTATAGATTGATTTTGACTGATACATCCTATGGTATCTCTTCCCTAGAAGATCTGTGTAAATCAGTTCAGAATGTACATTTTAGCGTCAGGATCTAGGAAAGAAAAGTTAATAATGATTGGCAAACAATTGGTTGTAACTGTAATGATGCGTCCTACTGATCTGGTGAACAAAGATTCATCTTTGGTAGCTTTTATGGTCAGAAATGATCTTATTGTCAGAAATTTAACTCAATTTAGGTAATCTAAAGCCCATATACAATACTGTTTTAAAGATTTGAATATGTACTCTAATAATTTTCACCAGGTAAACAATTTCTGCTTTATTAGACAAGAGAGGACATTGCTTCATGACAGGGGAAAGGATCCTTTCTGAGCTGAAGGAAGAGGAAAGAAAAAGCTTGACTTTATGTTCATGAGGGCAGAAAAAATGTTGTCAGTAGTGGGAAAAAAGAAAGAGCTCTGTTCTGAGACTGGGAAAAAGAAATCTGCTTGGTTAACTTCCCCTAATATTAGCCTGTAACTTACAGCCCTGCTCGGACATAACTGATGAAACAGTCTTGCAAAAATTTAGTGGTCCAATTTTTATAAAAATGAAAAGCTGCAGAAGTCACAGGTGCAGTTCCCTATGTATACAGCTTTTCTCTGGCACTTATTACACCATGCAGTATCAAGATGGTATTGCTATAAGCTTTTAGCTATGCTAGACAGTCCTTAGCTGTAGTCTCCACAGCATGGAAGTAATAGCTCGAAATGGAAGATGGGCCATGAGTATGTGCTTGGAACTTCTCATTGGCTGTTTCACTGTAACATTTCATTGGTTATAATCATATTTTATCCACAAATGAAGATCTTGTATGACAAGCCAGGAAAGAAAATATTTTCAAACTGATTTCTTTCATCATAGTAATGTAAAGAACTGCCCAACAGCAGCTCTGGAATATTAAGAGCCACCTTCCACAAGAGCATCTGGAAGCCTCCAATGTAAATTCATAGCAGGTGTCTATTTGAAATTTATGCTGATAGCAGATTCAAACATGCTTACCACTTAAATCCTTCAATTAAAAGCTAAAACTATTGAGGGAAAGCAAACTGTCTCTGTACATTTCTTACCCATTCCTTGTTTTAGCAGAACTCCCAGACAAATTCTCAGATAAATTTGGTATCAATTCACATTTCTGTATCCACTAATGACACCTGTTGGTAGCAATTGTCAACCTTATGAATGAAGACAAGCAAAAAGGAACCCACCAAGATGAACAGATTTGTAGGATGTGGAAAATGGGATACGCTGTATAAGGTGGAATCTCAAAACACCCCTTGAAAATGTAATTGCATTGGAGAGCATTTCTGCTCAACCAGAGCATGTATATAGTTGAACGTGAGGATCAAATGCAAATCCTTTTGAAGTCAATTTGAATCTTCAGACTGAGTTGAGTTTCGGTCACCTTACTGCTGGGTGAAATAAGGGAAACAAAGGATACAGAAAGATGTGAAAACCATAGATTAGGTGCAGGGGGTGAAATTCTGGCCTTAACTACAGTCAGTGGGTATTCTGCTGTGTCTTTCAATATGGTATGAAATAAGTAGCAAGTATTTAGCCAGGTCTAGCAGCAATTATTAAGAGTTTTAGTAAAAATGTGAGAAGTATGTGGAATATAGTCACTTGAAAGCTGATTTGATGACACGATTTTTTTTAGCATAAAGCCCACTGTCTGACATCAAGTGGAACTTATCAGAATGGTTGCATGCTTTGCATACAAATGTTATTTTAATAAACTAATAGAACATTAATATACAGCCTAATTATGATTGACCTGGAAGTGAACTGAATTTTGAATTAAAACCAAAAACTAAATATCAGACTTCCTTCTCCAGTCTCAGCTTCACCCACAGGAGTAAATTACACTCCTTAATGAATTGGGCTTTAGGGAGCAGAACAGAGGATGATAACTACAGTAATTCATAAGACCATGTGAGGGGATTTTTAAAAAATACAGGAACTTCTGCAGAAATTAGTCTATTGAAAACAAGGGTGCCCCAGGTAAAAACAGGATGCAAAGGAATGAGCTAGAGTCCAACATACAAGCTGTACTCTTGCCTTGGCACTGAACCAAGACAGTATTGTTCTGATTACACTGTGCATGTTAAAATTTCAAATAAAGAAGAAAAGAGGACAGAAGACTTGGATCAGAATATTGTGGAAGGGAAACACTTGCTAGAAAGGGTTAGGATGCCTACGGAAAGAAACAGACAAAACAAATTAAGACAATCCCTGTTTGAAGCCTAGACACATTTGTTAAAAGTACATCAGCATACTGGGGAATGCAATCATCATGTTACTTTGGAGATCTGTTTCATCTGTAACTCCTAGAAATGACTTCTACATAAGGGTCTCCTTCCCTGCCTCCTTCCTCACAACCCAAACCACTGCCTTTGAGTCAGCTGCCTCTGACAAAGAGGTGTGAAACATGAGTCTGCAACCTTTAGTAGTAATGGCTACTGAAGCGAATCAATGCCAAAATGTACCATTTTTATATACAAAGATAAAATTGTTGCTCTACTCCCTCCTTTTTCCCTTTGAGACCCAATGTGTGGGCATATTATGATATATTTTATGGAATGTTTTCCTTGACACACTGTCTTACTTTGCAGCAATTTACAACTCTTCCACCACAAAGTAAATTACTCTGCTCTGAGATGCCACAGCTTGGGAATCAAAGCTGAATAAAAAAAATCTGTTTATAAATAGGTATGAAAGTATTCAGCTTTGTTAAGAAGGGGATGATCTGCACAGACCTACATGTCTGTGATTGTAAATGTCTAATTCATTTGCATAACTGTTTCAAAAATCTCAATTCACAGCTGCTAATAGAACTTCAGCTATCAAGGGCAGACATCTGAAAATGCATTCTTCACCAAGATGCACAAAGATAATCTATGCATTTGACAATTAATTTGGGCTTTGTATCAGACATTTCACAGATTGGAAGGGCAAGACTCAGGATGGAAGAAAACAAACCAAATGAACCAAAAAAATCCAACCAAATTTAAGCCTAAAGCTTCTTCATAATGGTTTTGAATGAACTTTAATCAAAGTATGAAAACTAAAAAGAAAAATAAGAGATAAAGCCTCAATCTGCTCATCCCTACAACAAATAATATCCCTAAAGGAGAGTGGTTTTTCTCCTCTCTATAGGAGTGTCCTGGTTTTGGCAGGGACAGAGTTAATTTCCTTCCTAGTAGCTGGTACAGTGCTGGGGTTTGGATTTAGGATGAGAACAAAGTTGATAACACACCGATGTTTTAGTTGTTGCTAAGCAGTGCTTACACTAGCCAAGGACTTTCTAGTTTTCCATGCTCTACCGACTGAGAAGGCTGGAGGTGCACAAGAAGCTGGGAGGGGGCACAGCCAAACTGGCCAAAGAAACATTCCATACCATGTGACGTCATGCTCAGTACATAAACTGGGGGAAGCTGGCCGGGGGGGCCGCTGCTCGGGGACTGGCTGGGCATCGGTCGGTGGGCATCGGTCGGTGGGTGGTGAGCAATTGTACTGTGCTTCACTTGCTTTGTGTATTATTATTATTATCATATTATTATTATTATAATTTTATTTCAATTATTAAACTGTTTTTATCTCAGCCCATGAGTTTTTCTCACTTGTGCTCTTCCAATTCTCTCCCCCATCCCACTGGGGGCAGGGGGGGGAGTGAGCGAGCAGCTGCATGGTGCTTAGTTGCCGACTGAGGTTAAACCACAACAGGGAGAAAAATAACTTTCTTTGCTCTTAATTGGGAGTATGGATAGGCAGCACACAGAAGACATTACATATTATTTTTAGAGCCATGCTAGCTATGAAACGAGTTGGGTTTTTTCCTGGTTGCATGAAAGTCAGGAAGGGAAGATTTATGATGACATCTGCCTTGGTGGTTCTGTTCTGTTTGTCTGTACAGTGCTAACACACAGATAATGTAGTCATAGGTCACTGTCTTCTTGTATTATATTAAGAAAAAATTGCAAAAATTATACCGGCTGTACTTCTTACAGGAGTCTAAATAATTCTTTACAGAAAAATAATTCTTTATAGAGGTTTCCAAGCAAAGGTGCAGGCAAGAATACCCTATTTCTCCTGGTTATTATAACCAGGTTTCTGGTTATTTTGAGTGAATGTCACTGTGGGAGGTGACCAGAGACAAAGGAGGACAAAGTCAGTTGTCTTGATAACTTACCTTAGAGTTGAGGTTTGCCTTTAATAGTAACTGTATGAAGTAACTTGTCTAATAGATTCAAACTCCTTCTGCCACAGTCCCTCCTTAAGTCTAGCTGACATAGTTTCTTATTTGTCCTACCTCATAGCAGTCAAGATCTTATGCTCTGACACCAGTGATGAAAAAATGACACCAGATGTTTTCTGTACATCATATCAATCAAATCAATAGTGTGTAATTCAAATTTCTACTGCAAACCTATTGTGTTCTGAATGGACTTTTTTTGTGAAATGGGAATATTTGAGACACTTTCATTTTATGGAGTCTGTCCTGGTGTTCATCTCATCTCCTATGACTGCAACATTCAATCAATTTGTGGATTGGCTGATTAGTCTGCAGGGCAGAATACAAATACCTGCCACTTCTGACTATTTCAATTAGGCAATCGTGCTATATGTAGTGTTTCACAGGCTTTGTTGTGGCTGGAGGCTGTGGGAATATCGTGGAAAGCCTTGTCTTTCACAGAGAAAATCAACAAAGGTAAGAAAGGATGCCCATAGGCAGCTAATACTCTGCAGATGCATGTGTTTTGTTGCCTTTTCTCAGCAGTCAAGTGTTTCTCCCAAGGAACTTGGAAAAAGCCCAGCTAAAGTTTTCTGAAAGTGCATGAATCCCTTCAACTTGCAAAGAAGTTAATGGCATGATGCAGTGTGGCCACCTCTCATCTCCCACACCTGCCTTTCTTCCCGATGGACACTGCAGCCAGATGCTCTCGCTCCACCCGGGATGGGACAATGCACTCAGCGGCTCCTCAGTTGGCACTTCCACAGTATAGTGAAGATGAGGATCCTCCTGGGATTAACAGAAACTCACAAGCTCACTGTCTGGGTAGCAGAATAAACAGTGGGGAAGTTTGCTATAGTGCCAGTCCTCTGTGCAAGCGTGGCTACTGCAGCACCAGCAACAGCAACATAAAAAAGCAGGATTGCATCATCTCATTCCTCACACACCAAACAAAAGTGCGCTTAACATTAAATCTGGGCTTCCTTCCCAGGTTCTCAGTTCAAACACACCTGAGGATGGGATTTTCTTTCCCTTGAAACATTTCCAATACATTGGGCCAGAATGCTGCTTAGCCCTGAATACAAATCAAGTCTGAATATGAAGTGAAATGGCAGTTTATGGCTTTACAAAACCAGTTTGCTCTCAAGGCAAATAATAAAATAAAAAAAAAGGTGCAAGTTACACAGATCTAAAGTATAACACTCCAAGAGACAGCCAGCAGAACAAGATGGGGTCGGAGGCCCTTGGTGTAGAGAAATATAATATGTCAAAATGGCTGTTAAATATTACCAGTGAGTGAAAAACACAAAAAGATACAGTCTGATACAAAACCATAGCTCAACAAGACTTTGTTGGGGTTGTTTTTCTTAAAAATTAGGTGATGATAGATAGAGAGAAGTTTTTTGTTTTGTTTTGTTTTAAGTATTATTTCATTTTATTTTATCTAAAGGATTTTTTGTATTTCCAAACAGGAACAAAAACGGTAAAGTTTTGTGTGGAAATTCTCATAAAATAGAATTGTAAAGAAAGAAAAAAGACTAGTGTTTTTTGGTTTACTAAACTATTTCATTGTCATCAAACTGAAAAAAAACCCCAACAAGTTAGAGAACTTACAGATGGGCTATCAAAAAATTTGCTTTACTGCAGCAAGTGAAACATGCTATTACATAAAGCCATTTCAAAATGAAATCTAAGAATTATTTTCAATCTAAAAATATACAAATTAGATGGTTTCATTATTATTAAAGCACTTTGTGACATGCCTCTGTCACATTCAAACTTCAGCTTCAGGGGACTGTATTAATTTGTTTTGTTAAAACATGAAGGATCCTACACTTTGCCAAATGCATGGAGTGATGCATGTTCTGAACAATGATCCAGTGCCAAGACCATGATCCAAGAGACTCGGTCTCTATGGTCATTTGGTTATTAACGTTATTAGAGTTGGCTGTTAACCACTGGTGTTCACAAACTGGGGGGGCTACCTCCACCTTTGGCAACAGCAGAGACGTGGACTAGAACAATAATAAACAACTATTCGTGTGATAAAGTTGTGTCACAGTGTCTCAATATCTAACCCCTGTAACTATGTGCACAGTAAAAGCTTTGGAGTGTGCTCACCATGCTCTTCCACTTCTATGAAATGGTAACAAGTAATAATATTTTCAATTTTAACCATACATTATTTCTACATAAACATCAGAAAAAAAACCATTCAAATCATGTTTCTCCTAATAAGACCAGTGTTACATAAGAGTTTTCCTCCACTAAGGTATATAATGAATTATGTTATAAGGATGTAATAGCAAGACAAGAACTTGTTCAGTTTGTTTGGGCACAACCTGCATGTAATCTTCTTATTTCTAGATTACATTTACCTGATAAAAATCATATCATATTGAGCCTCTTTTCGTAACTGTTAGAGATAAATATTTCCAAAGTAATAGCTGTGTTGAAGAAATAAAATAACCTTCAGAGTCCTTAAAGGAAAATTCCACATCTAACAGGCAGTTTTCTGGAAACTCAAATTTAATTTACCTAGTACAAAAATGGATTGACCATAATGATATGAATTGTTAGATCCACCATCACTGTTTATAAACTGCATTTCAGCCTGTGATAAACTGCTGATGGCAGAATGCAACATAAGATTTTCAGAACTACATTTTTACCTTTTATCAAAGTTTATACCTTAGCACATACACATAGGAGCACATTTTTATCAGCTCTAGATGCATGAAACTATGCAACCTTTCAAGTGCATCTTCAGGCTAAACTCAGCTCTCATACAATACGTTATAATAAACCATATGTGGCTGTTACTTTATGGCTTCCCATTTGGGGGTGTTTTTCTTTTTAAAAAAAAACTTGAGTGTTTCATTTGAAGTTCCTTGAGGAAAGTGATGCAGTAATCAAAGTATGGTAACAGTGACTTTCCTGTCAGGACTTGGCAAAGAAAACAAAGTAAGATTTTGTAGTAGCTGAATTAATGTTGGGTTTAGACACTGGAAAAATAATAATGGTCTAGCCCATGTCAGGTGAGAAGCAGACTGAATAACAGATGTAATAAGCCAGAAAAATATCTTCCAGGTTGCATTTGTGATGGTAACAGATTGGGCTGAAACCTTCTGATGTACATGGAGGGCTTCTGTAAAATTCAGATTACTTAAATTCAAGTTAGTCTGTACTTGTAGAAAAGAATATTCCTGAGTGAGATCAGTGAGCAAACCACATAGCAGAGTATATCTGGACTCTCTTGTCTGGTACTTCTGTTTGCTTGTGGCTGCAGCCTTTTCCCAGTCATAGAGCTTCCTGTATCTTTAGGGAAAAATCAACTGGACTACACTGGCAACAAGCCCAGAGAGGCAGAGACTAATTGCCCTAATTATAAGTGGAAAGCCAGGTGGGGACATTTACAGCTTGAGGCCAATCAGAACTGATAGATAAAAATATGGGTCTCTTCTTCTGGGAGAAGAAAATGAGTGATGATAGGGGATTTTTGATCTTGCAGTGTTTTGAAGTGCTAGAAGAGATTTATAAGGTTGTAGGCAAAGTAGGAAGAAAAAACTACTGTTCGAGTGTTGTTTCTAACTACTTGCAATTGGATTTTTGATTGTTCACACCATAAGCCTGGTGGTGTTTTGTTTGTTTTTAATATTTTGAGCACACTTCTTAAGGAAATACTCTTTTGAAGTTGTTTCTCTGTATTGTGTACTGAATGTCTCGGTTATGCCTGATCTCTCACTTTCTGCTCTGGGGTTATGGCTCTGCAGCTGAATCTGGCAGCTCTGGAGAACTCCTTCGAACTCTGGTGTATTGGTCAAAATAGCAAATGTTTCTTTTCAGAAAGCTTGGATATATAGTGTCATTTGGGCACCAAAACTCTCCTGATTTCATTAACATGCTTTTCTTTCTCACTGGTTAGTTTCTTTCAGTATGCCTAGTAATGAGAAGTGTATGACTAATAAAATATCAGAAAGCCAGTTGATACAGCTCTCTTAAGTATGAGATGTTCTGACTATGAGATTAACAGCTGTAGGCAGGAATATGTAGTAAAACAAACCTCTTCTTGATTGGTAGAATTAGATTAAAACCCCAAGTTTTCTGTATTTCACTTTTTTTTTTTTTGAATGGAGGGGGTCTAGGATAATGTATTCTCACTTCAATTTAATTATGACATATTCTTTTTCAGCATGGACCCAAGACAAGTAATTCTAATATCTGAATTGCACTGGAGTCTAAATACATAACAGTGAATCTTTGTTCATACTGTGTCAAAGGATCTGTCATAATTCCTTACTCTCATTTTCTGTGTTATACCTTTTTAGAAAAAGTCAGTGAAATGGTCTGATTTTGGGGGAAAAAACAGCTAAGAACACTTGGGAAAGATGATGTGGTAGGGTAGGCAGGAGAAGAAGCAGAGGGAGACTTGCAGAAAAGATCTGGGATTTCAGAATATCTGAAAGACTGTTGAGAGAAGCAGAGAACAGAGGTACAGTCAAGCCTCAGAGGAGATAGAAGACCTAGAGGGTTTTAAGCAGAATTTGCTGCAAACCAGAAAGCTATTAGGCTGAACGAAAGCAAGCCTGAAAATGAAAATTTGTCTTGCAGGGGCACAATAGGAGACAGGCATAGCAACACACACTTTAAGCCCTTCTTCATCTGTTGTCTTTCATAGTTATTTTGACTATGTCTGTTTAAACAAAATCTGTCTAAATAGTTAACAGTTTCACATGTCATTCTAATAAAATCTGGCTTTATGAATGTAAAAGACTTTTTTTTTTTAATTTATTTCATAAGGATAAGGCTTTAATCCTTAAGGTCCATCTTAAAGGACTGGTGTATATTTGGAGTTCCTTCACAGAAAGTAAGTATGAAGCATGATCTGTGATATGCCATGAAAAAAATTGAGCTTCCTTTCTGAACCCTTCTTTACTTTTGTTGGCAGGTTGTGCAGAGTGGATTTTGCTATGTTTTCATGATAGTGTCAAACTAACTTTACTCAGTTAGGGTTTTCTCTTGCATGGTTTTTTCAATGTCTCTGCTGTTTAACCTGCAACTCCATTCACCAGTCTAAGTCAGGATTTCTAGTCTTTAAAAACAAGGCTACTGCCTCAAATTTTTTTTTCATTCCCAGCGCTTCCCCTTGTGTTTAGAATTAAGACATATGCCCAAGACATTCTGATGATCTCAACACAGGCTCCATCTTCTACAAAACTTGTCTTAATCTGGTTTTGTTCTTCAGGATACCACCAGCATTATGGGTTTGACTGACTATCTGCTCAAATGTCCAGATATCAGCCTAATTTACACTGAAAGCCACCAGACTGTGGGGGGGAGGGATGGACAAAGTCTTATTATAGTACCTTTGAATCAACAACTCCTCCCCTCACTCTTGTTCCGCCCCAAATTTAATAACATAACAACAAATGTTTTGCTACTGATATGAATTAATTATCTATGCACTTCTAACCTAGCTATCACTTCAAAACAGTAGATATATAAGGTAGGAGACCTCCTGAAAACTAGATCTGCATAATCTACAGGTATTTGCTCTCATAGGTTGGATCATTTTCCCTTACCAAGGAAAAAATCAGAGAGATTATTGTTGCCCTCAAGGTGCAGTAATTTTGCCTCATGTAGCTATATATGGTTGGGGGGCGAACCACCCCTATTTTCAATCCAGCCTGAGGGCTCAGAACATAAGCTTAATACCCTTTTATTTTTTGCCTCTTGATATGTAGAGATTTATAGTTACAGTATCAGACCTAATTTACTATTTACTTTTGCTCTGGTGGCATTCTGTAATTCAAGAAGTAGCAGCACTGATGTCTGGTGGCCTTAAAATACTCTTTGTGTAGCTGGGAGTTGGCCTGATCATGCCAGAATTGCCCTGGGCACCAGACAGGATGCTTTGGATTCATTGTAATAGGAAATTGCTTTACTTGGTGTAATGTAATTGAAACAAAGTTTGTTCATCTCTGCATTAAAGTCTGAGGAAGCAATGGTTGTTAGTGAAAAGTGCTTGTCCTTTGAGTGGAATATGCTATCTGTAATTATGAAGCTTGGTAGTTCTATGCACTGGATTTGGCAAAGCATACACTGAACGCACAAGGCTGTTCACTAAAATGTGCCTCAGTAAGCAATATTCTCTATTCTTTTTTTTATGTAAGTTGTGGTTTGTGTATGATCTACTTTTTCCCTGACCTTCATGTATTGCTTGTCTTCTTAAAACATAAGCTGTTTTAGCAAGGCTCTGTGCATTTCTCTATGCATGGCCAGCAATGAATACATTATAGATGCAAGGACTTTACAAATACCAGATGATATCTTTAGCTTTCATTTCTGCTAATACTTTTTTCTTGCTGATGATAGCAATGTCAAAACCCTAATGTAAATTGGATGAAGGATTTTTTTTTCCCCTGCTTTTTTGTTGTTGTTGTTAAAAAGCTTGAACAGGATCATATCATTTAGCAAGGTGCTATATCTTTAGTTCAGTACATGTGCATGCAAATGTCCAGGATGGTTTCAAAATATTATAAAAATCACTGTAACAAAACCAAAAAATGTCACTGATCTCCATAACAGGCAATTCCAAACCAGTATATTCAGGGGCGGAGTTGATACTTTTGCAAACTTTTACTGAAGGTTCATTGAGATGCTGCAGAAAGGTTTTTGGCTTTGATTGCTGGCAGACCAGATGTTCGGTGTTTCTCTTTTAGCTAATCCGATATCCATCTTTCACATGTTGTGTCAAAAGCACCCTTTAAAAGCAATGCTTCTGTTACTTCCTATTGTTCATTTCAACATTCAAAAGGCTGGATAAATGTTACAGGGTGTAACGGACATGTCATTTATTCGCATTTAATGTGAAAGACATGTACAACTTATACAGTTTACAGTCAAATACCTTGGGAGAAAAGTAAAGTATTGCTCACCAAAGAAAAAGACCTAATTTGTATTGAATTCATAACCTAGTACATCAGATATATTTCTGCAAAAATGATACCTTGTATCACCTACTGAACTGGATTTGTCAGGTGCTGAACTAAGTCAGGTATATCATCCACAACATCACATACATCATTCTTAGTAGCAAATAAATCACCTACCGAATTGAATATATCTCTACTTTAAGAAGACCCATAATGAACTGATTGTATTTCCATGCACATGTTTGGCTGGATATGGATTTGGCTGTGTTTGTTAAAGATGTACATCCCTGATAAATGAAATGCTTGATATGCATCTGACGTAACATTTGCTAAAATATCCATGCTAAGAACAGGACCGATTGCTTGAGCAGCTGAATTGCATGCATCAACTTACTACAGCGATCGCATCTGACACATTCACTTTCTAGGAGACACCAATCATGTGAACGGGGTGAAATCACTGTCAGAAAAAGTTTAGGTCAGCAACAGCTCTACAGCAAGAACTATTAGTTATAGCTGACAATGTGGCTTCAGACATACAACAGTTTGGCAGGGGCTTCAGGCATGCACAGAAGATTCATCACCATGAGAAAAGAAGGTGGTAGAGGAGACAGTCAAATGTTTTTCATATGTGAAGGAGATCTTGCTTGCTTTTGGCTGGATCTTTGACAAAAGACTCCTCCAGTTCTGTTGAGCCTGTCTCTACCTTAAATTTTGCTGCTTCCTATATGATCGTGTCTCTTCCCATCGGTTCATGTAATGCTCAAGGTATGGGAATAGATATAAATATAGCATCCAACCTCTGCAGTTATGAGCTGGGCCAGGGAATGTTTCCAACCTTGTTACTTTGGTTGGCCATCTGCATTTTAAGTAATCTGGGAAAGTGACATGCATTGGAAATGACTGTGTTTTATTTAAAAGAAAGTTTGCAGTATAGGAGGGGGGAAAAAAAAATCTTCTATCAGAAACAAGTGCTTCCCTAGGAAAAAACTAATGAAGAGATTAATTATGTCTTTCCCTGAGGAGTTGGAATGGCATTTCTTCTGCTGCAGAACTGTGGGTGAGCTCTGCCCAGAGTAGAAATATTGTTGAAAAACAAGTTCAGGTGGAGGCATACAGGCAGGGAGGGATAGTAGCTTTCTTGATGAATGCAATTGGGATGCCAGGGGGCTTATGAATAGAAACTGTGGTAAGTGAAGAAGAAAAGCTAAGGCAATTGTTGGTATGGAGTGATATGCATGGGGTAGCCTTTATCAGATGTCAGTGACATATTGTGTTTCCAGGGTGAATATCTATAGAAAACGTTTAAGAAACAATGATGTTAATTAATGTTTTCTTAAAGAAACAACAAACCTGCCCATTATCACCGCTTAGCACAGGACATACGGCACATGAGTTGCATGTGATATGTATACTGAATAAAGATATTCTTACTTCCCACCCTGGACATACAGCAGTTCAGCTATTACGGCAAATCTTGAAGATTATTGCCCTCTTTTATCCATCTCTAAGAATGGCAGGCTGGAAGACCAATAACTCAGCTGTGCATGAACTATATCAACTCACCCGTCCCTGCTTTTCTCCTATTTATCTTCCACAGTTCTACAGCAGCCTAAGAAATTCTGATTACCATGCGGCAGCACTACACACACCTGGAAGCACAGGACTGCAGGTTCTGACTCCTGGGCATTTCATGGAGGTACTTCAATGTATTGATAGTTTAGGTCCTTTTGGAATGATGTCACAACTCAGAAGGTGTTAACGATATGTTTTTCACAAGCATTATAGGCCTTTATTTTCCCACCTCTGTTTCATATTATTTATTTATACTGTATGAAAGACAAAGAAAAAAAAACCTATATTGTGTTATGATGTCTCCTTCATTTACCCTGATGTCCCACTGTTTTACCATCTATCCTTTACTTACATCTGCAGACCTTCAGCCATGTTTCATTTCCTATACTAATGTAACTGGATGTGGTAAATTATTAGGGACTTCTTGATGAAGTGTCAAAATTCTATTGAAATAAAAGAATATTTCTTTTGAATTCACTTCAAGCTTTTTCATATGGAAAAAAATGAATACTTTTCTAGGAGGCATTCAATATAAACTTTGTGTCATATTCCTTGCAAAAAACACAATTGGCATTGTTATTTCATTATTATTTTTCTCAAACAAAAAGCTTCTTATAGAAGGGTAGAAAGAGTCCTGAATCTTCAGCAGAGATATTTGAAGATTATCCTAACATTTTCCATAATTTTCCATAATTCCATTGCTAAAAATTGATGTCCATATCTCAAAAGGAAAATGAAGAGTATTCTTATTCTGGTTTGTAACATTCTTCAGCATTTTTAAAATTTTTTTAAGGAATAGTTGTTTCTGCCTTAAATCACCTTCAGCTGAAATTATTGATGCTTTAAAATGGTGCTAATGGAATTTTGTATGTAACAG
>NW_008825409.1:4590060-4624595 GCF_000699105.1 Pygoscelis adeliae | reverse complement strand
GATTTTCTTCTGTTCTTGCAAAATCTTACATAATATAGATTGTCAGACTCAAATTCTGCTGAGTTTGTAAATAGCTTGTCACCAGTGGGGATTACATACACACAAACAGCTATAATTTAACTATCTGTAACATTTGTGATGCATGTGGCAGGCTACAAGCTCCTGCTACCTTTATTCTGCATCTTTTGACATTAACACAAATTAAAAAGAAGTAAGTGAGGCTTTTATTGTAATAAGGAATTGTCAGCTCTGACTCTGGAGCTGACATTGCACCTTTCAGTTCAGTGAATAGGAATGTCTTTTACAGACATTCATTCATTCAGGGCCAAAAGCCTTTTCTAACTTCAAGGACAGAAGACTGCACTTGATAGTACATGTGATCCAGCACCAGGTGATACTTTGCATTGTCCCACCAGAACTATGATACCACGCACGGGAGCGATTAGTTCTCATTTGAAATTAATCTCTTTTCCCACTGCGCTGGTACCTGCATATGGGTATCTTTCATGAGATACCCAGAAGTTTTCCACGCAGTACTACTCTCCTACACAAGGTTTCTCTGCAAATAGTTCTACCCTGATCCAAATTTTTCCCCAAATCCTACAAATGAAGATCTGGCTAAGCATCACACAGAAGTGGGAGAAGATTGAGGAGAGGATAAACAAAATTTCAAAATCAGTATTTATATCTGCACTTTCTATGAATATCACATGGATATATGCCAGTTACTGTACATATATCCACAGAGATTTGTCTGTGCAGATAAACTTTCTTATATATGCACAGTATTAGGTACATAGGCTTATAAAAAGATGGATACATACAAAGCCTTGGAAGTTTGATCTACTACGTGTGCTTTTTAAAATTGACATAAATGTTATAAAATATCAAACTTTTCATTTCATTTTTGCCTAAACATGCAAACTTAGATATTTTGTCAACAAAAAAAAATATCTTTAGAAGAATATTTATAAGCTATTTAGATTCTTGATTAATTCTATATTATTGTTTTTAATCTCTGGTGGATTTTGTCTTTCAAAGTAACATTTTATTAATTCATTATCCAATATGTATTCAGGTAACCATCCACTGGAAAGAGTATAAGTAAGACATTCTCTTTACAGACCAGTGTTGTGCTGCTGACATTGGTGCACGTCAAATGAAAAACAGGGCAGGGACTTTTTGACCTGTATTCCTTAAGAAAGGAAATGTAAACTAAAAATCAATATTTCTGTAAAGGAAAAAGATAAAAATAATAGGTAAAAAAAGCTAAAGGCCTGGCCATATTCTTGGCTACACCCCATAACTAAACAATTTCCAATTTAAAATTTGGAGGATACTTTTAGAGGTGATTAAAAGTTCAAGGAAAAGTTTATTTCTTTTTTCTTCCTATTCAGTTCAAAGTTGGCATATTTGCTCTAGCTTTAGGTTGACCTTTAGAAATTCTACAAGTAAATATAGGGTTCCTGTGGAAATGGTTGGCCTCTTGAAGAAATTCCTAAGACATATCTCCCTTTTGTAACATACCTTTGGGGTAGCTGCCAAACCTAGAACCAACTTCTGTATATAATTGTTAAGCATATGCCAAAATGGAATGATGAATGTAAATGTCTGTTTGAAGATGCCCCCCCAGCTCCTTGTATAACAAATGGGGACAAGCAAGCTCTGGCCAGGTTCACTGATGTGAAATTCTAATATTTTATGACCATATCTCCATTTACTAATATTTATTGCTTTGTTTGCAATGTAGAAATAATAAAATTATTATGATGGTAATAATGAGAGGGTAAAGGGATGGTGCCAAATGTGCCCCAGTCTTACGGTTAGTGGACTTCTGCTGTTAGTGGTCCCAAAATTCAGAAGGATTGTGCTTGGTCATAGATATCCAGACTGAAGGTCTATAGGTTGTCTTTCAGTTAAGTTCTGTTACTGAAGCATTTCTGCTCTTTGTGGAGTGTGTAGTAGACTGGAGTTGGGCTAAGTTTGTGCAGAGATGGATACGTAGGAAGAAACAATAGGATCATCACAAAGAATAATGCATATCAAATTTCACAGCATAACCTAAGCAGTTCAGCAGTAATCTGGAATTGAATTTTCAGTGCCTTAGGGTGCTGGGCAAGCAGATGCAGAAATTATATTGTTTTTAACTGGACCAGATATGTGCCTTTGGACCAAAACTTGGCAGAATGATTGAAGGCTTAACAGTATATTGCTGAAATTGTCCAGGTAATTCAGATGTTGAAGAACTGGCTCAACTCTTCTGGATACTGAGTTCAGAATACATAATAAAGGTATAGCTATATTGTCTCTATTAGAATTTTACACCTAAAGTAAGAAGTGAGAGCTGAACTCTCTCTGATGTTCTCATTACCTCTGAGAGGATAGCTTGCAATGTGTGCACCTAACAAATTTTGCTTTTTAAATGTTTAAGGTACTGCAGCACACAGGTGGATATTCTCTTGAATATGCTGGCTATTCACAATCATATCCTCTCTATTCAGACATTTGATATTTAAAATCCAACCTTGACCAGTGTTGTGCTGCTGACATTGGTGCACGTCAAATGAAAAACAGGGCAGGGCCACAAAGAAGGTGGAGTTTTTATATGTATCTTGTCTCTCCCCCACTTCCCTTCCTGTCCAAGCAACATTTGTGTCATTTCAGTTATATTTCAGCCTCTGTAAAGGAAAATCCCACTTTGACAGAGAAAAGGAAGAAGTGTTTCCTGAGCTGATATCACTAGCGTCTACACAAGGATTATTACAGTGTCTTCTCAGTCTTCTGCAGGATCCCATGCTGCAGTTAAACTAGAAAGGTTTATAGTATGTGGCTAGGCTGCCTGTTCAAGGATTCTGGATTTTGCTAGGGCAGTCCCAGACTGATATGAATAATCAGGAATACTAAGCTATTAGGTGATGTTCAAATAAATTTTATTTTAATAAGCTAAGTAAATTACTTCATAGAATTTTCAAAGGAACATGATTTCAACCCCGAGAGGCTTATAATTTGATTCTGAATGGAATTAAGGCTTAATCAAAACAAGCAATATACAAAATTCAATTCATCAGATTACAGGTTTTCTCAGTGTGGGTTTGGTGAATGTTTTCCTTTTCCTGGGTGCAGTGATGCACAAAGAGTTATTAGTTGATTAGTTGTGGTATTGTCCTCCTTTACATGAATAAGATTTGCCCTCTTCCTTTGATCAATGCCTTTCATAAGAAGAAAAATGCATCTGTAACATCCAGCTAGGTTTCTAAAGTGTTCTAACCAAAGGTTGGAAGTTGACCTCCAAAATTTAAATAGAGTAAGAACAAACATGAGTATACAGAAAACTACTTGTTAGAAATGACAAGGAACTGAAATGACTGTTCTTCTGAATACCCAAAGGTAGATTTTTTTCCATAAGTATTTACATATAATGCCTTTTTCATATTAAAAAATATAGACTTTGTAGTGCTGTTGAAATAGCAGTCCCTAAGATATCCAGATTCAATATGACTAACTCATAAATCCAGAGTATGGTAAGTGCAGGATGGCTGCTAGATTTATTCATGCTAAAGCTCTTAAAAATTAAAAAAAAAAAAAAGAAAAGAGAGAAGAGGGCAAGAATTATGAGATTTGGAAGGAATGAAAATTCTCTTCTACATAAGAAAATGGACAAAAATATCCCAGGACACGATCAATAATAAATTAAGAGCTTGAAGAGCAAATCTAAAAGTTTGAGGACTCAATTGAAAGAGAGTGAAAAAGAGAGGTGCTATTACATTGTCATCTGGATAAGTTATGAGATAGATGCTTAGCCTCCAGATGCAGGGAGCCATTGGTCTGAGAATCATGATGAATGAATTCGGATAAACTAAATGTTGTTTTCAGCTGATGAAATCTGTACTGATTTAAAAAAAAAAAAAAGAAAAAGAAAAAAGGCAAGAAAACATCAAGGAAAAGTACAGAAAAGAACAATGACGATGATCTGAGGTAGAAAATAACTAAGCAAAATAAAATTGCAAAGACTGAGTCAGCTTTTCAGGAAAAGGTGGATAATATGATGTGCTAAATACAAACATAAGTGGTGCCAAGAAAGTTAATCACAGGTTTTATCCAGTGTCCCATTTAAAACAACCAAGAAACCTAGTAGTTTTTTGGCAATGCACGTTTAACTTGTAAAATGTCTTATTTCTGGAGATATGCAACTGAAAACATAAATAAGTTCAAAGAGGTATTATACAATCCACAGGACAGGCATAGACTTACTACACATGAGTTCAAATATAACCTCTAAATTAGAACTCTCCAAAATAGCTGTAATATGGAAAAGAGTAGCATTCAATTGCTATATGGTACCATTATCTTCAGTGCATCTATTAGTCTTTCTTAGAAACAGAATATTGGGTTAGATGGCATTTTGCTGGGATTCAGATGATTTGAACAAGAGTAATAAAGAATATTCTAATTAATTTTTCCTTTACACAATTTTCAACTGCATAAAATTTCCATGCAGAAGTTTACATCTCTTAGCACAGCGGTATCCATACATCATTCATCATAAAAGTCACCTTTGCTTCTTTTTTTCTCCATCTTCCATTCCTGAGGAAAAGAAAGAAAAAAATGTTAACAATTTTACCTGAAGTCCTGTATGCAGAAACAGTGGTGTCAAAAAAGCTACACTGTCTGCATATCTGAAATGACATCTGATTTTGGTTCAGTTTCAAAAAATGAATTATATCATAAGAAAGCCAACGAAGGGGAAACTTTTAGGAAAAATGTCCTGCAGCAATCAAAATGGCCAGAGATTTATAGAATAATACATGAAAATAATAAGTTTAACATAAATTTAGCCCTATATGCCACAACACTGAAAAATAGTTGGCCATCTCAACATGCCATAAAAACAAGGAGAAATACTTTCATAAGCTCAGGTCTAGTGCAATAATATACTTGACAATAAAAATGAAACTAAATAGTACATTCCTTTTCCCAAATTGCTGTAAATAGTGATTTGTATTTCCTTAATGTAATAAGAAAGGTGAGAAAGACTTATAAACATAAAAGCATTTATTTTGTGAGTGGACACATGTTACTATAAGCAGTTCATAAACTTTTTCCACAAACATTTGTGAGCCTGTTGCAACAAATCCAACTGAATGGAGATAAACTATATTGCATTTATATTATTATCCAGTTTTATGAAGCACTAAAAGAGACAAAATGCTTTCTCTAATCAAGCACCGAAATAGCTACTGTAAGTTGCATTACTCCTAAAAAGTACAAAGAAAAACATATCTTCAGTAACATAGTGAATTATGGTAACTCTAATGACATGGTGGAATGATGTTTAATTAAAAAAAGGCATTGGGCACAATTCTTCACTTAGATTTAACTACTTACACCAGAGAAAAATGTTGTTAAATACATATGTATTTTATACCTCTTTTGAGTGGGTATAAAGTGGTACTCCCTGCTATAAAGGAACACAAGCACGTTCATCTCCACAACTCAGTTCAGTGGGAATTTTGTCACGGGCTTTAGCAGTGACACTGGCTTTAACAGCCCTGCAGGATTAGGTCCAAGACTCTCTGTCTGTGTGTAATGCAGATATCTTCTGGGTAGCCAGTGGCTTCTGCCTTGGTCTAGGCAGAGTCCAAAAGAAAAGGATGGCAGGTAGCTGTCCCGTACTGACTAGATCCCCACATCCGCACAGTTGCTGACCTGTCCTCTGGCTCTTCTAAACAGAATGTCGGTCTGATTTGGTAAAAAAAATTTCAGAAGGTGATGCTGGTTGGGAACACTGCATGGCCATCCTGCACCACAGGTGCAACTACGTTTCCTTCAGTGCCGTGGAGAAATGAAAATGAACTATTGGGACTAGCGATGTTGCCCCATCTTCGTGCAGGCTGGCCATTCCCACCTGCGATTAGTCCTGTCTGGCTGTCCTGAAACCTGCAGCCTCCCATACCTGCTCAGCCGCTTCCTGACACCGACGTTGTCCCTTCCTGGCTGGGTAGGTGCATGCTTACCCTTGAGTTATTTGTGGAGGCAAAGCTGAATTGTTGCCGTCTGTATTTCATTAGAACTGACACTTTCAATAATGATTTTTTCCAAATACTGCAGCTTAAAATAATTTACTAAGCAGGTTTATGACGAGGGAGCAAAAAAATCTGTAGGACTCATACGTTCTTTTCAAGCATCTAACACTTCCAACAGTAATAATGTTTTCTTAAAAGAAAAAAAAAGAAACTTAAACCTATATCCTACCGGCTTTATGAAGATAGTCTTGCTTCTTGTTAACACTATGAATTCACTAAAGGAAGCCTTCCAGAATTTGAGACATCACCTTGTGGCAAATTATAATTAGCACTGCATTATTTACAACATGTGATTAGAAACCAAGAGATTTTTCAAAGGTACCATAAAAAGTTACAATGAAGGTGATAATGATTCTTTTGGAGAGATATTCCTTTGTTCATTTTAGCATCCTCATAAAAGTTTAAAGAATATAAATTAGGCTTCCAAGCCAATTAATTTGTCTGTTTCTCATCTCCAGTGATGTATTTTAATTATACTTTCATGCCTCTAAGTTTCAGAGTGGAAGACAGCATGCACTGATCACGAAAAACAAAATCTATAAAAGTCTGAAAAGATAATGGAACAAATTCCACAATTTTGTACCTTAGACTCATCCCATATCATTTTGTAAACATGGAAAAAGTGGTTTAAGTCTTAAGCAGTTATAATTTGGTGAGGCATGCAAAGCTTATATTATAATTTGGGCAGAAAGTGTATTTTGGTTCACCTTAAATGTTACACACTAAATTTATTCTGGGAAGTAAAACCAATGTATGATCCATTCTGTACTACAATACACAGGCTTAATTAATTTGTGGTCTAGGGTATGTGCTGAATAATAAAAATCAATTTCCCGTTTTTCAAATCCATTTACTCCTCACTGTTCAATCCTTTGTCTGGTTTTGATCTTAAAATATGCCTAATATTTAAGGCATACAACTACAGAATGTTTTTGAATCACTGAACCTTGAAATGGAGCTTGGGTGCATGAGAAAGTTGATTATTTATTACAAGTAAACTCCCAAGCTAACTATTATTAAGACCTTTTCTGATCATGTAAAATTGGCAGGCAGTACTAAGAGCTATTTCTAACAGTATTGGGCGAAGACGTTGCTTGCTATCTGGTCTCTCTCAAAGGAATTTTCTAAGGGAGAGCATGCTGCTTTGAGCTATATTTAGATATTTAGTTTACCGGTTTAAAGAAAAAAAGGAAAGTAAAGGAAAAACAAGCTAGCTATTTTCCTTCCCACCATAAGACCCTCCCCCCAACACCTGCTTTGGTGGGTCTATTCCCAGGCAAATCCATCTATTTTAGCACTGAATTGATGGTAGTACAGGTAAGTGATTATAAAAACATCTATTAAGGAGTAGTATTCTAGATGTAAATCTCTACTTGATGCTCAAATGTTTTCCCTCTCATCTCTCTGTTTCAACTCTTTTCCTGAGCATTATGTATTTTCATTTAATGCTCTGTGAATGATTTCCTTCTGCAGCAGAAATCTGCACACACAGTTCCACATTGCAGAACCTGAAGAACATTAGGTGAGGTTGTAGTAAACATCTGTAACCGGAACAGGGAAATACTTAATTTGTTTGGTTGTGGGGTTTTTTTCCCCCCTCCTCCCAGGTTGTGTTTAGGGGAATTTTGGAAGTGAAATATTTAGCTAAATTCCAAGCCTTTCTAATGCCTCTCCAAGATGTTAGACATGTTATAAATAGGGTAGTCAACAGAATTGTTCTCTCCTCCCCCTCAGAACTTACATGGGGGAAAAATAAGACAAATACTTACCACAGAGTATTTAGGCTCCTTCACCTAAATACACAAATACAAGACAGGTGGGTAAAAAAAAGAATGAAAGGGTGGTGTAGTCATGGACAGCACCATGGTAAAATGATGGGTTATTTTGCTAAGCCATCGGTCTTCATCAGGACAGAGGTCACATTAAGTCATAAATTGAGAAAAGGAGGAAACATTTGCATTTAGGTTTTGCTTTTCAGCACTTTAAGTGCATAAAAGTGCCTTTAAAAAGCATATATGTAGTCCATCTCCTTCCTACTTTGCAGCCTTTTAACATCAGGGTAGGAAAGAAGCGTCAATATAACTGAACCTGAACTGACCCGTATAGCCCTGTTGGGTTTTCACATGGCTATTGATTGACTTGTTGCCCTGATGATCAATCCTGTTGGTGTAATCTCTTTGCTGTGCATATTTGTCCTTCTTATATTTTAATTCAAGGGAGCCCATGTCAATAGGTATTTGCAGCCAATTAATTAACCTACTTACCAGTTTATGAGCAACTTGCTTGTAAATAAACAGGGGAAATCCCTAAATTCCAAGTTCATTGAGGGGATGAAACCTAAACTAAACTCTAGGTACACATTTTGCCTGCTGGAGCTTGTTGCTAGTTCTCTGCAAAACCATCCTTTCCATTGAAAGAATAGGCAGAAAATTAGATGCCGTGGATGGCCTAATTGCTCCTTCTGTTGCTAGAGCATGGTCATTCCCGCTATAGGAAACAGCTATCATGTAGCTCTGCATCATGGATTTAGGCTTTTTAGCCCTCTTGTCTCTCTTCACTGTCAAGCTGAAATTAGTGTTTCTTCCCCTCTGTTTGTAACCTCGAAGTCTGGGGAAGGAGGTCAAGAGAAGTGGAGCCGGTGCTGTGTAATTTCCGATGCTGGAGCTGGGTACTTCCTCCCTGCATCTTTCAGAGATTCATTGCTTTGAATCCTTGCCAAGACAACAAACTCCATACTTTTATTTTGGTCTAACGGCCATGAGGTTGTGTTGCAGGAAGCTCATGGGCGAGTGAATCCTATTCAGTAGCGGGATTCATTGGGACTAAATTTGCAGGGCAAGGGCATAGTAAATAAGAGAAAAGCAAATAGAAAAAAAAAAAACAAACCAGACCTGCATTCATAGTTTTCACGTGGAACAAAATATTTAATTAACATATGTTGTCAGGCGGTCTGTAGATGCAATTACTCATTCTATAAATAGGACAGTGATGTGGAAAAGGTCATTGTTAAGAAATGGTGCAACAAGCAGGCCTCTTGTTTTGGATCCTCATAGAAAAATGAAGATTCAGTGACTGGGGAGCCTAGAAAAATTGTTAGCTAAAATTAGGCACCATAACCTATATTTATGTTCCAAATAGGGTGGCTTCCCCCCCCCCTTAAAATCACATTTGTGCAGTTCTGCCTGGACATTGACATTATGCCCCTCTAGACATGATTCAAACATCAGTAGATAAACAGACTGAGATCTCTGGGCTATTTTTTAAGAGAAATTTTCATATAGCTTCTTTTAGGAACTTTTCAATAACGTTTTGAGAGTGAAACTAAACCTGATTTAAAAAAAAATGCATCCTGTGCAAAAGCTACTAAAATTTTTTTTATTTATTTTGCAAATTCAGAATACCTCTGTGATTTCTACAATGACTTTTTATGATGAAGAAAAAAACAATAATAATCCTCCCTAAATTTCCCCCCAAGTTAAACTACACTAAATGTTTTAGTTCAAGTCCAATTTATGCTTTGAAAAATTCTATTACATATAAATCAGAGGTGAACATGTTCTTCCAAGTAGAGCAAATAATATATCATCTGTGGGCTCAAAATTCAGGCTGTGTCATTAGCTTTTGGTTGATTTTTGACTGAGCACAAGTCCTATGGTCTCATCTAGCTCACATTAAATGATGGTTAGAGAATATCCCTCACGCAAATGCTGTGTTTATGATTTCAATTTTTTTTTTTTTGCAAATAATAATTACTTCATTATTAAGATCTGCTTTAATAAACATTTAATGTACTAAATTTGTTTCTTAGATCGTTTTCTATTTATTCTTGGAAATTTATATTCACTAAACATTCAGCTTTGAGCACATATTTCACTCTTAATGAAGTTAATGGAACTATCCATATGTTTAAAATTAGGTATTTCAAGTACTTTGCTAAATCAGAGGTTTAAAGGGATGGCAAAGACCAGTCACAATTCGTAGGAGGTACTTGTATGTTTAGAACATTTAAAAAGTACATTATTTTTGTCTTTTCTAATTACAGTTTAAACAAGAGAATAAGATTAATCATTATATAAAATTCAAAACCTTGAATTGGCAACAAGAACTCACAGGACTGTTGTTTGTCTGTGGACTTTTCAGCAAAGCTTGAATACTGTCTCCACCAGAATTAAATAATCTTGTTCCTGCTGGTGAGGATTTCTCAGCTTTTTCTTTTTCTCACATACGCAATGTTTTTTCATTACTACTACTACTACTACTACTACTACTACTACTACTACTACTACTACTATATGTCAGGTATTAAACTGTTCTTACCTCAACCCACGAGTTTTCTTACTTTTGCTCTTCCACTTCCTTCCTCCCATGCCACCAGGGTGGGGGGGGAGGGTGAGTGAGTGGCTCTGCGGTGCTCAGTTGCCGACTGGGGTTAAACCACGACAATAGACCACTTATAACATTTAATACTTCATCATGTGTCATAGAAGATACTGACTTTGTATTTATTGCTAATAGAGAGACGTAGTATATAAAGTAGACTTTCTACTCAACAATCAAATGGCTTTCTAGGAATATGTTTATTTGTTGCAACAAGTGTAGAATAATAGAAGAGTTTAGAATCTACATCAGATTGGTCTGTGATTCAAAAGATGATTAGAGAACATAATTTAGACATTTTCCAGGTGCATGGAACATCTTTAAAATTAAAATAAATTTAAAAAGCATTCTTATACTTCCTAATTTGCTGGAATTTAAGATATTTTCCTAAGTGGCAATAAAAAAGTATTCAGAACAAAATGACTTTTGGTTTTTAATATAATAAACGTATTGCCACTGAAATTTCAATGCTCTTACAGATCCCCATATAGGTTGTATTCTTTAGATTCATAAGTTTGTAGAGTATTATTAACATACTGTATTTTAAAGTGGTAGAGGTAGCACCAATATTATATCCAAATGTAAGGATGCTTATATCTGATACTTAGGTCTATTTTATGTCATAAACAAACAAAACCAATTCTAGTTCAGGTGATACATATAAATGTATAATGTTTGTGTTTTACTCCACTACTGATGCAAGTAATTTAGACTGATGGACAGTGATCATGGAGGATATATCAGCAATAACCACAAATCTAAAAGAAACTTGGAACATAACTGGTATCTTTTTGGTGATAGGCAGAGGTGCTCTCTATGATGAAAAGAAACACCGACTGTCATAAAAGAGTGCATGTGGTTGGTTTAGATCTATTCCTTAGACTATTTTTTATGCCTCACTGCTTCTTAAATTGTTCTGACAAAGTAAAATTTGTATCAAACAGGTTTCTCTACATAAATTGCTAAAGAGGGCAAAAAGAATTACCATCAAGCCAAGAGTGTGTGCCATCAAGTTATGCGATGTTGTGGCTTCGTGTTTTACCTTTCCACTGCAGCAGGTATAACTGAACGTGTGTATGCCTCTTCCACTCCAAACTTCAACTGCTCTTTTCTGTCCCTCTGCAGAGAGAAGGTTTTCATCCCATTGGTGATACTTAAAACTCATTTTATGAAATGATCTATTTTTTATGAAACCTTTATTAATTTTTTTGTTTTTAATTTAAATTGGTTAACATTGCTGCAGTTTTTAGCATATCCATGTGCTATTGAACTGGCTGAAGCAAGACAGCAATGCTGTAATGAGGAGAGTGGGAGGAAGCTGAAAGAGCTGGAATGAATGAAGAGCACGCATGCACATAGAACAAGGAGTCCCTCACCCAAGAAAGAGGTAGAAATGGAGTTTAATGAGATGACACGACAGACTGCGCTGATCTTGTGTGCAGCATGGGTGGACAAGCCTGGGAGGAGCCGGGTATTATTTGGGCTCCCTCTCCTGCCATTGTCTCTGTGCTCCTCTGTGGGTGTGCAGACGAGCTTTTATCACATAGCCTAACAGAAATGATACAGTTTGGGTTTTGGCTTCTCCTTCCCACCGGTTTCCATCCAATGTAGTGGCTCAGGCGGTGCTACTGGAAATGATCCTGTATTTGAGCCAGATCAAAGGGCTCAATCGTTTTCCTTTGCACAACACTACCGTGGAAATAGCTGGTGTGGGTTTGCACAGGTGTATATCTTTTAATGATGGCTTAAATAACACCTTTATTTAAAAAATATATTTCATTTAGGCTTCTCTCAGATGTTTTGATTTGTGACTAATATTTGCTGTGAAAACATAATGAAAGTGGTTTCACTTAGAACCCAGGAAAATGAAGTAGGCTTGAAATATGAATTATTTGCTCCTTTTTTCTCCCTAAATCTAAAATTTTATGTTTGAGTATTTTGATAGTCAGTCTGTCAGGAGGCTTGTCTATTATTCATACATATACATTGAGAAAACACTAAGAATGGCAGAGACTGAGAAACTTGTAGTGGTATTCACAGGGAGAGTTTCCACTGACACATATGGACTACGAATCAGGTGTTTTCTTAGCTGAAAGGAAAAAAAAAATTATTAAGGGATCCAGCATTTATAGACTGGACAGAGAAAAAAAATATGTGCAAAACATGTTAACATTAATAAAAATTACATATTAGGGTAAGTATATTCTCTGTTCCTGGAAATGTTTGTTGAGACTGGATGACTTTCTAAGTTATGCCCCAGTTTGACCACAAGCAATTGACTGTATGCCAGCATCAAGAGTTAGAAGTACTATGGTTTGCATTTTGCAGAAAGTCAAAGAGTATAATGATATGCTATAAAAAAGGGCTATTCTGTTTAGCAGAAATTATTATATGATCTGTTGTGCAATATTCATAATGGCTTTTTATTGTTTTTAATAAATATAAAAATGAAATCAGTGTTAAATATGATGAGCCCTGCTTTTATCAGTTAAATGCAGTAACTCACCTTTTATAGTCTATGCAGGACTGATCATTAAAGACGCGTTCAAAATCTGTTTCTTCCTAAGCACGTCTGTATAGGTCATGCATCTATCAACTGCAGGTAACAAATTTATAATTCCAGTTGCTTCTTGGTTTGGCTGAGTGTCAATTTGTGTAATTTTCCATCCGCCCTCTTTTTTTTTTTTTAAAGATGTGGGAGCCGTGGAATAATAGTTTTGGAACACGCACTATGGAAGAGCAGGAAGAGCAAAGGCACTTGTACAGGCTTAAGGCAGTAGGCTGTTGGAGCCGGGTATCTTCTGTTCCTCCTGTCAAGGCTGAGATGCGAGGGATGAGACTCACACTGCTGCTCAGGGACAAGGCACAGCAGCTTGAGTACCAAGCTGACAGTGAAACTGTGGCTTCTATACAGTGCTGAGGAAATTTGGTGACTGTTTTAGCATCAAAAGTTGGGTACCTTCACTGAACCGTGTATGCATTTTGGCCCTGAGGGGAAAAAGGATTTCATCTGTACTGTTGTAGCTAGTGCTTATAAGTGGCAATCTCTAAGCAACTCATTTGTTTTCCATGTTATCCTCTTGAAAGGCAGGGAACCTTGCTGCTTTACTGGATTTTGGATTTGACCCTGGGTACCAGGCAACCACAAGTTTCTTAGAGACTGATCTGAGGGTCCTAAATTCCCTGGTTGCCTCTCTTCAGAAAAGAAAAAAAAAAAAAAAGTTGGCAAAAAGACAGAAGAGACCATCTGTATTCTCATTATCTTGAACCCTGTAGCATATTACTGATGCTCTTTATCTACATGCAGGATTTGTATAGGTACCAGGCTCCACGTGGAAACAGTGCTGATCATAATATTGTAACATTAATTCCTGCAGTACACTTACAGGAAGTGAAATCCTGTCTTCCTTGAAATTAATTAGTAAGGACATCATCTTTGTCATGCTTTGTCATGCCTATGGTCATTTGCCATAAAATCTGTTGGATTTGCATAATGAAAATGTCAGGGTTTCTTGCAAAGTAAAGTTATTAGGTGGTGAAGGTCATATTTTTATAGGAAAATTAGCAATAAGATTAAGCTACTTATTGACACTGAGATATCAAAGGAATTATTTTGCCAACCATGTTTGGTGAGACTGATGCAGCTGAATCTTCGGTAGCCAGAATGATATTCGGAAGTCTGTGTCTGGATTTAAGCTGAGAGTCTATGACATCTCTGGGCAGTTTGTCTTCATTTTTATGGTAAGAGATATATTGCTTTCTGGAGAAAAATTAGGAAAAAAAAAAAACAACCAAAAAGCCCTGCAAATAAAATGTTATTTTTCCTTGTAATATAACTATGGGACACTCCTTTTATTCTACTAATTCCAATATTAGTGTCTTGCATCTATTTACTTGGGTGCTAGATAGCAAGGAAGAAAGGGGATGTTACAGCACAACAACTCATTCTTTGTCTGCTCAGCCTCCCTATTTTTACCTGTGCTGTTGCACACTGATGAGAGAAACCCAAATAAAAATAAACATCCTCTGTGATACTTTATTAACCTGAAACAGAATGTAACAGCCTGGTGGGTGCAGTATCTCCTGCACCTGTATCCCATCTAACATAGCTGTGCATGTTTACACTACAAGACTATCTTGAATCTCATTAACCTTTTAACTTTGCTGCTATCTTATGACAGTGAGTTCTACAGGTTTATTAAGCTGTATTAAAAAACATAGCATAGCTGGTTGAATTCTATTCCTTTTTTTATTCAGTTATGCCAGATTTACTGTTACCTTGAATAGGAACAGCAAAAAGTTCAAAATAAGTAAGTTAAGTCCTCAGAGTACCCTTTTCCTCCCACTTCCTCACCCCCCAGGAACAATGTCAATTTGAGTGTAAAACAGTCAGGAAGCTGGTGTAACTGCATCGTTTGCCTTGTCTCTATAGCCTTGTTTATAACTGTGTTTGACGATTTTCTCTGCTTGACCCAAACAAATGAGCTCTTGGAATGATGACTGCTGACTTTGCCTGCAACTTAAAGCCATTAAGCAGCAAACTCTCCACAGTTTCTTCACATTATGAAATACAGAACAGAAGGTGGCTTTCCTCCTCAGTAGTATTGTTCCCTCTTTGGGGTCTGCTACTGAAACTCCCACACGGTATATTTGCTGCTGCGATCCTTTTAAAAATAATATTTCTAATAGTGCATTTACCCAAATGTTCCATGAAGCTTTACAGACTTGGAATAAACTTAATTACTGTGTAAAAGAGTGCTTAAGTGCTGCTGGTATCTCGTGTTTAAAATTTGTTTATTTTGCATTGCTATAGAAATGCCTTACTAAAGATTTCATAACACCTTTACGGAGGTAATTCGCAGAATTCACCTGGAGCTTTGCCACTCATTTCTATGCCTGAGGTAATATATAAATACAATTATATGCCTAATTGGTGGAATCTGTTATCTTTTGAAGACAGACGAGTTCCAGATTTTGGGCCTTGCATTTATAGCTACATATACATGTAAGTAAATAACTATAGGATAAATAGTCTATTAGTCTGCATCTGTGCAGATGTTACCACTGGATGTATTTTCAGAATTTTAGAGGTTTTTACTAAACATTTATTTTATTGGGATAATCAAAATTATGGAAGTCAGCTGGAAGCTTGACTGTATTGCGTAGTATATATTGGGTGATAAATGAAGTTCTGCTATCTAAAGAAATCCTGTAAGGATAACATTATTGGTTAAAATTTTGTTCTGATTAGCACCACAGTCTCATACCATAGGACTCTCATATAATATGTATATGATTTTACACTTCTTTTGTATGAAGATACTGGTTGTCAACACTGTTACAGGATGTTATTTGCATATGCATATAGCATTATTTGTTATTTTGATAAATTCTACGGCATTTGAATTTTCTTTTTGTTCAGAACGAATGCACTGTACCTGAATTTGAGGCTATACATAAATCACATTGACAATTAAATGTAATAATAAAGTAATCAGGAAGGTAAATCTTGCATTGTTCAGCTAAAGATTAGAATATTAATATTTTCTGTGGATTGTGTTATGTATGTAGGCTAAAAACAAACTCAGCAAAGCAGGTGAGTCTGTTGTTGAGGCAATAAAGTGCAATCTGGACATGCTCTTTGTCTTACTGTTAGTAGTATGTTAAGTGGAATATACTGAAATTGGTAAATTAACATTTTAAATTGTGTCATTTCTTTCAAGCTGCTTGTGGTCTTTATTTTAAGCTCTTAAAGAGATATTGTTCCTTTACTATTTCACTAGTGTTTATTTTAATACTCCAACTGGAGGTTGGAACAATTAAACTTGGTGGTATACAGACACAAAATCAGATATTTCTGCCTCAAGCAGCATACAGTTGAAAAGCTCACTCAAATAACACTGTGAATGCTGAGATACCAAATTGTAAGGGCAAACTCCATCTTTATTGAAGTTGATGGCAAATCTTTTGTTGTCTTTAGTCAAGTTGGATTTTTTCTAAATATTTTTGAATAAAAAAGTTTATGAAGTAAGTCAAGAGAATAAAATAGGATAAAGGCAAACAAGCTAAGTGAGAAGAGAAAGATGCTATAAACCTGACCTTGAAAAGGTCTTGAATGGGAAGCATGAACTGCAGCATATTTGGCTCTGCAAATGATAAAAGTATTTCAGGTCTTTTCCTGGAAGCTGTGCTATAATGAAATAAGCCCATGGCTCCCTCTACTTCTGAAACTCTGAGAAAGTAAAAGAACAGAAAACATAAAGGCATCGAGGCTGAGGAACTTCAGAGGCTTATAATTTGAAACCAAAACACCACTAGGACAGAGTACCTGCTACCATAAATAAAAAAAAAAAAACTTCAGTTAACTGTACAAATACCATCAGTAATGGGATGAAAGTACAAATAAAAATGCATGAATCACTGACTGTGACCTGTACCATGGGCAAACAGCTTATGTTCCTTTAAGAGCTAACTTTTTCCCAAAGAATCAGATGTAGCAGAAATCTCATGCTCTAGTTTCTTGGTGTTTCTGGATGAACCTCAGGGTTTCATAACAGAAAAAGGGATTCCAGCCATGCTTTCTGCATATGGGACAGTAGGCATAGCCTGAGGTAGGGTTTTCTTCTTTCATGATGTTTTTATTGCAATGATACTTTAGGATGCACCAGCTTTGCCCTGTAAAAACCCTCTTTTGCTTTTGCTTATTTCCAGTCACTCTCACCCCACTCTAGGGCCCAGTCATCCTGGGAGATTAATGTGTGCACATCCCAGGAAGATTGGGATAATGTGAATCTCCTCCATCTATATAATAAAGTACTAAGACCCTCACAGTCATCAGCAGTGAGAAAAGGCTGCATGAGTGGAAAGAATTGAAAACTCCAAGTCTGGAAATGATTGCAGGGTTTTTTTTTCCTTTTTACGATCAGCATATCAGTTACTAAACTTCACTTTGAGTGGGTAGATGGTCTAAGTATTGCCTCTGTCAGTCTCAAGTACTGCCCTGTACCATTGCAAATGAAGTGCTGATCATCTGGGGCCTGCTTTAACACCGGGCTCAGTGACAGCCACATTATTAAAGAGAATGCTCACCCGTATATTTGAAAACTGCTGCTTTAATGCGTCAAGCAATCTTTTTTTGTGTGTGTTATCTGTCAGACTTGCAGCTTCTCCTGGAGCTGGGTCAAAGTTTGCATCTGAATGCATATACTGATAACCCTGTGAGTTAAACAGGAGTACAGATTCTGCCAGATCTCTCTAATAGCAAGTCTTATCTGTCTTACAGTTCTGTTCATCTCCTTTGTTACTGTCTTCTTTATACATACTCATTATTAGTATCTAAAGATGCTAAGTGACGCTTAGCAGAGAGGCTCTTTTACAAATGATCAGGTTTGTCTGCTGCAGCATTCAGCACCAGCACATTTTAAAGTGTAAAGGTTTATGTAAATTAATTGCATGCACATCTAACAGAGAAACACTATTTTCAAAGACGTAAGATAATAGGTTCTCTTTGTTTTTAAGAACACATCTGTAAGATGTGCATCACTAGTCAAATTAAATACTAACCACAACTTCTAACTTATAATGTAGGAATATTCCTTGGGCCATATGTCATTATTCCACAAAATGTATATGCAAAAAGTTAAAACAAGTGCAAGATAGTCTGCCCTCCACTTGGCTGCTTGATTGCCCAGACTACCTAGAATCAAGTCACAGACACGTGTCATAGTGTGAGGATTTAGCAATGGCTGATTGCTTTGAACACAGGCAACATAATGCATTCTAATGTGCATTAGATGTATGTATGTGTTATATGGGTAAATGACGAGGTAGCTGAAGATCGCAAAGGTATGACACTCAGTCAAGCAGACACATTTGAGCTCTGGATGCTATCCTCAAACTACATGTAAAACAACAGTGAGGCAGTATTTTTTTTGCAATGAAATTTGTTAATGTGACTACTAGATGTGTCAAGGTCTAAGGAGGTATGATCTGTCATTTTTACTGCCTTGCCTTCTAGATGCTTGTGCCAGAGAGGCCATCAAGATGTACTGGCTGTAGTGTGTATGATCTTCTCATAGTTGTAGTGCTCTGAATCGCTGTGACCATATATTTTCCTTCTGGTCTGACACAGGTTGCAGCTGTGAAAACAAAATTTGAATTTCTAACAGATATTATGTTATGCATGCTGTTAGAAATGAGAGAAATACCTTGAAACAGCAATGTTCAGGGTATCCATTGATGATTCTGATGCACTAGTTGTCCTCATGCCATTCATTCCACAGGAACTCTATTCATCACCTGTTAGTTGAATATAATATTGATCTGTCTTAGAGTTCTCCAGTAATCGCCTAAGAAACTGTATTATCGCATTCTCTCCTTTACTGCTGTAGGACATGAGTGTTGTCTTCAATGAGGTGAAAAAAAGATGGTAGAACAAGAAGTTAGTTATTGTAACCCCACTGGAATCAATTTTGAAAACTGAGGCATGAATCTTACTTGCTATTTCTTTAGCCTTGAGTGTTCTGGAAGCAAAGAGGACATAAATATTGTGTTAAAGATTCATAATAATGTATTTGGTTACTGCTCAATGCTTTTGAAAGGGTTAGTCACTGCTGATTCTCAGTCTACAGGTGAGGATGACTGAAATAGTTTGAATTTTAAAAGAGTAGCTTCTTCTAATTCATAGAACATCTTCCACTCCTCCTAAATGTGTTCTATCTTTCTTTCATTTTATCTATGACAGTGTTCCGTGTTAAGCTCAATCTAAACTAATTTTACCAAAGAAATGCTCTACAAGCAGCTTTATTTTCCAAAACTTCCCACAGGCATGTTGAGGTTGTAGTCATCTGTAGCAGATGACAGCTTCTGCATTATGTTCCTTTCTCTTTGATTGAAAACTAGTAGAGCCCTTGGATTGCAAAGGACTTGGTAAGTGGAATCCTGTCAGAAGGAATATTCTGTCTGGCAGCAGATATTTGAAGTAAGTCCAGTATGAGCTGAGAGAGTTCAATTTTCTGGTATTCTCGAGCACAACACCAGAAAATGAAATTCTTTTTTCTCCTCTGCATCTCATAAGTGTTGCATACCATCCTGCTTTATAAAGGAATACACTGGTATAAAGTAATTTGATGTTTTTACTGCTGTAGAGCTTTTTTGTGGAACTTGGTTTCTACAGCATCCTTTCCACTCTAACAATGCTTATGTAGCACTATTTTAAAGAAACTAGTAAAATAGCACGGCACAGCGACAAGAATGAAATGCCTCTCTAACCTGTTCAGCATATTCTTTACAGCTTTTATTTTACCTCTTTTCTTAATCTCTGAGTAGAATAAAATGCTAGCTATTTAATGGCAGAAGAATATAAAGCTTGGCCACAAGTTTACTGCAGGACTGCACTATAAAGAAGTGTGCCTTGCATTGAGTAGTGAATGCAGTCATGTAATATCGCTCCACAGATCAAAAAAGAAGGGGAAAATGAATGTTAAGCCCTTTTTTTTTTCTTCCCCAAATGATGGAGTAGTTATTCCTTGAAGAGTGGTAATGTTTGGATGCTGTAAGGAGGGAATATGCATTAAATTTTATTTAGAGCATGATTCACAAAAGCCATCAGTTTCAGATATAAAATCTGCATCAGATTTCCAAGTATAAACACTCTAAGCCTGGCTGCAGTCCTCGAATAGGACATTACTTTTTTGTCCCAGTCTTCTAAGTACCTGCATAAATTGTAGATGCAAGTCTTGCTTTTGAGCAATCCAATAGTGAAATGAGCAAAACATGCCATTATTTAGCCAAACTCTCATTTGTCTGTGGAAACCTCACATGACTACTATTTATCGCTATCTCATGCACCAATACCAATTCTAACCCATAGTTCATCAAATGCTTTTAAACAGAAAAGCTCCTGTTCTCCTTCTTTTGGCAGTGATTTTAAGCCAGGTCATGTCTGCTGGAAAGATGCTCTTTAAGGTTTAGAGATGATGGCTGTTAAAGCTGTAAAGACCATGGGGTTCCCAAGTACAGATGTGTATTTTTGCAGGGTACTCGTAAATTAAGATTAATTATTTGTACCCTGGATGAACAACTCTCTCCCGCCTAGTTTCCATGGACGTGATGTGTCTGAGTTACATCTCAACACTACTCTCTGCAACAGTGTTCCCGAGACCCTTTTCTTGTCTAAGCTGCCAGCCTGGAAGTTCACTCTGGGCTTTAACAATTAAGCTGGGTCCTTTTCACCTGACACCTTGGCAGCAGTAACAAAGGCTTTCTGGGCTTTTTATACCCTGACCTACCTCTGTGCAACTTAACTTCCAAGCACACATGTCATGACGACCTTGATTTGAAGATGATGAGGTTTCACAGGTATATCTGAAGGCCAGATCTGCCCTCCAGACTTATCCTTCTTGATGATGATGATGTGCGAAACGTAAAAAAAATGTAGTTAGATTGCCCAGGGTCATGACATTTTTCAGATGGGCTTTCAGGAAGCTATTTGAGGCCCAATGACTATAAAAACACCTAAGTGCCATCATAAAAAAGCCTTTCCGTTTTTCAGCAAAGGAGCTTGCTTTAAGCACTCTGCCTGCAAGTCTAGTGGGTGATCCCTGCTTTGTGAACAAAACACTGCTGTGCTCTCATCTTGTGCTTCCCATCTCTATGGTAACAGACGGGGTGTGGGGGGGAAATAAGCATCTAGATAATAGCTAACCAGGCAAAACTGGGTGGAATAATGATCACTTGTTTGCAGGCAGGGGAAAATTCTCCGCTAAGTAGACATCAAGGGTAATGCTGTCCAAGACGGTAGGCAAGGAGAGATGCCTCTGCATCTGTGGCTCTGGCCTTTGGCACATCTGTATAAATTTTGACTCTGAAGCTTTCCCAGTTAAGTTCCTGATAAACTTGAGTATATCACTTGAGTTCCTGATATGCTTTTCTTGGAAGGTTAAGGTCAAATCCTGGCAGGCAGTTCAGGCAACATCTGAGGGATTTTCTCCAAAAAGCTGACTCCAGTAACAATCCCCCATGACTTTAGGGCTATCTCACAAATCCAAGGATTTCTGCAGTGGTCTTGGTATTTGTCTGCTGCTACTCTGCTTCCTGAACTCTGGCTGCTCCTCATTACACTGTCTTCTAGGGCACACAAGAGCACTAAGGCTGCCACGGGGAGGGAGAGAAGTACGTTGAAGGAGGATGCCAGTAGAAGGGGTATGCTACTTGACTTTTCTGAGCAGTAAATTTGTCAAAAGTGGGATTGCAAAAAGGCATCATTATAAAAATCAGATTCAGTCAAATGGTGGGTTTTGAAATTAACCATTTCATTTGGGAAATACTAAATTTATTTAAAAAAAAACACTTTCAACTTTTGCTAGATAAGAGAAAAAAATTAAAAATATGGTAACCCCTTTTTTTCTTTACACTGGTTTTGATTTTACATGAAACAATATACCTCGCTACTGTATGGTGGTGACTTTTTAAAAAGTTATTTTTAGTTGCTGAACAAAAATATGAATTTTAATATTTTTGCACCTCTTCTTTAGGGATATAGAGAGAGGATCCATTGTAGAGGGTCCAGTAAAGAAGGAAGTGATGTGAGGATACAAAGAAATGCAAGTGTGAAGAAAGGAGAAGCAAAGACTGTCTGGATAAGAGTGATGTGACCAGAGCCCTAAATGTGGTCACTGTTGGTTACCATTCATGTTCATGACTGACAGTCAAGGTTACCTCAGCAGCTATTAGGATTTTCTGGTGAATATAGATGACACTAAAGTAATGTTGTTTACTGAGAGTCTGACAGGTTTCAAGGATAAACTACAAAGTGCCACTGATGAAGTCAAATGACAGGGACACCACAATTTCCTTGTCTTTAATTTTTTTCTAATGCGTCGTGATCTGCAAAGTAATACTGATGCTACAGTAGTTCCTAAAATAGATGCCATTATGTTCATTAGATGCTTCACATCTGGATATCACAACCAGTAACTGCTGTAAGAAAGGGGGGGGGGGGAATGTAATTTTAATCTTTTCTGGGTTTTCTTGATTAGATATCTCAGACTTCATAAGCATTTATTTAATTCATATTAGCATTTAACAGTCAAATGCCCTCAATGGTGAAAAATTACCCTAGAGGCAGCATAGAAATTAATGGTTATTCTGTGACAGATCTTCTCTCTGACAAGGACTTAAATATTGAAATTCTAATTTATTTATTATGCAGAAAGATGACATTTTATCCCTCCAGCCATTTGACAGGAAGACACTATAATTATGCCTTTCCCTAGGTTCCCATTTTCCCTCCTGTACCTTTGTGTGAGATTATAAGAGTTCAGACTCCCATTCCAAACAGGTTCGCCCTTACAGCAGCACATTTGCAGTAATCAATGCAAATGCAGTGACTGGTTCTTTCTAGATCATTTCTTCAAACTGAAATTTCTTTGCCTTCACAGGCTGTTACGGGGATGACAGATGGCAATGTGTTTGTTAGGAAAAGTGGAGGTGACTTTAATGCACTCTGTACATCTCTGTGCTTGCTCTATTATTAAGCTCTGATTTGTTCTGAGAGAGAGCACAAAAGGCAGCCACTGTATCAGAACACTATTCTGCAAAATAGGAATTGTGGAAACATTACATGTAGTTGTGGTTTATTTGAGTAATTGTCTCTAGGAAGACTATTATTAATATATTGCAGACAGAAACTGAGGACAAGGAAACACAACCAGAGCAAACTTCTCACAGTTACACTGTATATGCAGCCATTCATTTATGCCGTAGAAGAATATTGTGAAGATTTTTGATAATGCTGTTAGTGGCTTATAATGTGAGCGGTGTGTCACATGCTCAGAAAGGGCTGTGCAGCCGTATCAGTCCCTAAAGACAGCTAACTGCAAACCAGATCTAATATTCTGACATTAACTTGCAATGCCAGTCTTATACATCAGCTTGGTACACTGGAGCTGTCATGCATGACTTACTAACATTTCTGAAAACAAAACTAAGAGCCAAGTAAGAATTTAGAAGAACGCTGGAAAGAACTGGCTGGACTTTAAAAATGTGAATTTTGGAGGGGCCTGGGTGAGCACCAGGAAGGTGCAGCACAAGCGTGTGGATGCCGGGCTAGTTTCCCAGCCGCCTCCCAGCCCCCATGCACAGCCTGCAGTGAGCGCTGAGGATGCTGGCAGGGAGTCCAAATGCATTTTTAGAGAGGAGGGTTAGCCCTTTGCTGTCATAGAGGAGAGGGGGATCGCAGTCTCCCTCAGGTTTCCCTGTTTTCTCACAGTGTTCCTGCAGCAGCAGTGGGCAAACAGGGCCCCTTCCCCAGCACGCTTAACTGGGACCCAGTCACCCCCTCATCCACCGGCCGGGGCAGCCCTTGCACCCCCTCTGCTAAACGCGCTCCCCCCAGAAGCAAAGACAGACTGAGGAAGACGAGTGGTGCTTTGGGTGAAGGGTGTACAGGCAGGGCAGCCCACAGTGTGACAGCCAGGCCCTTTTCCCCACATGCCTTGGCTTTTTGGTTAAAAGTGTGAATAGTCACGGCACCCACCCTCTAGCCTGGGGCGCGAATTGGGGTAACTTACAGCATAGGGTGATAGGGCCTCTCAGACGAACCAGAAAGCATGTGTAGTCCTCTCTCTCATGGCCTGGCATGGGAGAAATGGATTTCTTGAGCTTCTTATGTCAGGGAATTGCATTTCAGTGGTCTCTCAGGATCCTCCGATGACCTTCATAGCTTGTGCTTGTCTTCCAGGGCCAGTAGTGCACCATGTATTCTGGGTCAGCTTTGATCTAGAATGAGTTTTATTTTCTTTTCTTTTATAAGGAGATTGATATTTTTGAAGATGACAAGTGGGGAAGCTTAAGTAAAAGGTCTGTTTTGTATGAGAGGAAGATGAAGATGGTAACGAGGACAAAAAATTACATTGTTGTTTAAAAGACTCAATTCTGCTTTCCTTACAAACTCCTACCTTTGATAACATTAATAGGAGTTTTGAATATGCAAAGGACAGGGGTTCTGTAGCTACAAGTTTGTATCTACAAGCACCCAAATACCGAGTTTCTTGCTGTGTAACAAATAATAAAAAAGTAAACTATACTGCTCTGATATGAAAGATCAGCTGTGATTAAAAGAGAATACTTTATCTCTTCATACTTCGAGAACCGTGAAATATGAAGTTACCTGTTAGTGGGGAAAAAAAAACAAACCAGTAAAAAAAGACAAATTACAGTTGCTATACTTTGACATTTTGAAATGGGTAACATCATGCTTCTCTTGTTTGTTCAATATGACATTTTATAGTTTCTTAACATTTTAGGATAAGTACTGATGAACTGCAGAACAGAGTTTCTCAGAAACATATTATTGATGTCCATATGTTCTGCAACTGCCCAGATTTTTGTTATGTGTATCCATTCTCTCTTTATTTAATCTTTTTTATCCGCTACAACCAAACATACACACTCTGGAACAACTCAAAATCTTAAAAAGGTACTGTAGATCAACACATCCGAGTAGCTCTTCTTCAGGAGCCTTTGTGATATGAAAAGCACTGATCACTTAAGGAAAGGTGCAAATAATTGTGTTCTGGCTGGAAATTAATAACCTGATCCTGAGTCTTCTGAGTCTTTGGAAATGACTCTGCTGCCCATTATAATATGCCTTTTTTTTTTTTTTTTCTAACAGGTTGCAAATAAGAGAGATTTTTTGGTTGGGTTTTCTCAATGCTGCAGTTGTGCATAGACTTTTTTCCTGTTAGTGAAATAGAGCAGATTCATGTGCTTTTAAACTGGCATGCATGTATATGATGGGTAGGACCATTTTTTGCCGTTCTAGAATTGCCAGAAATGTGTGACTGGATAAAAGGAGAAATTTACACATCAACATTACAAATACTTACTCATTTGATTTAACATCTGTTCTTTCTAAGGTGTGCACACTCCTTAAGCAAAGAAAAACAAACATAAAGCTTTATTTAGATCTATATATAGGTTTTTTTCAGCCATTATGATTTATTAAAGTCTTATTTTAAGCAAATATTTTTGTACAATAAATATGGAATATGAAATACACTAAAGCAACAAAACCAAAGCTGTATATGAAATTTTATGTGATTTTGAGTTTATGTGAGTGGAGAACTAGGACTTCTGAGGACTGTTTTGGGAGAAATAATTTAGTATTTTGTAATTGGGAAAAATATTTTAATATTTCAACAATATTTTCAGAAGCACCTCCTTGATTTAAGAGCCCAGAAACCCTTTCTAAACATAGTTTAACATTTTGTCCCAGGCTAACATTAACAGCAGCTGAGTGCCAAAGTGTATCATTTAAAATATAGTGCTATGTACTAAAAGAAGAGACTTTTTTAAGTAATTTTAAAAAAAAATACAGAAACTTTCCACTGGGTTTAGATTGTGCATTTCTGTCAGAGGTAGATTTCCTCCACAAGACTTCTGCCATGTTTGAAAGCTTGTCATGCTACAAACCAGTCAAACTAAGAATAAACATTGCTTTAAACATACTGCTAGGAGAGAGGGAGAAAAAAATATTCTTGCTGGTCAAGTCAGCATGGAAGTTTTATTGCAGTGCAGAAACATATATTCTCCAGCCTTCAGCTAAGTGTCCTTAGTGACTCTACTTTTTTCAAATTTTTAAGCCTGCAATTACATTTAGCATGTGTGTATTACTACTGTGAAGACCCTGAAAACAACGCTTGCACTTCCTCAGTTATGAATTGAATCTTTTTTGCAAGAAACAAGGTCTATGCCAGGAGTTTTACTTATTTTTGTATGTATTATCTGACGTGAACTCATTAGCACATGCTGATATCCTACTGTTGACAAGAGAATTCTGTAATACGGAAAGTACTATATACATACTGATTAATAAAAAGAGTTAACTTAGAAGTTTCTGTGTTGTGGCTATACCTAACTCTTCCATACGAGAACAATGGGTCCCTGGCACTCACTTTTCATACTGGGTATCATTTTAGGAAAACCTGTAGGCAGCAAGATATCTGGGTCAGGAAACGCCATCTTGTCTGTTGGACAGTGTGACTGAGATTCATTTCTGACCCTAGGCATCTGGCAAACTAATATGTTTTCTTAAGGACCTTTTCTTTCTGGTGTGAGGATATTTCTCTACTCTCATCTGAGACACCTCAATTTAATTTGCCTAAGGTTAGAGAAATCCATCTGCTTTCATGGCTGTTTAAAAATACAAATACTCTCATTCACTCCATAGCAAAATTTTGTTCTTCTTGTTGTATTCTGCACACATAGTTTTTCCTGGCCTAACAGTTACAACCTCATCCCTTCACTGCTGAAATATGCCTTGAATATTTGGCACTCAGATGACTATAATTTCTTCTGTAGTCCCTTCACCATTCCCCTTAACCCCACATAATATTTCTCACTGGTAGAATTATCTGGATCTCTTTCCCCACTGCATAAGTCTTATATTTATAGTCACTTATACTTTTTTAGTCCACAACGGAAATGCAACCACCTCTGCAGTGCAATGCTAAGTTTCCTTAGCAGCTTAGAACAGGAAATACAAATAGCACATTTTAGCTGAAAGTGTAATGAAAGCATATACATGCACATACAAAAAATGTTGAAACAATTTTATTTTTATTTTCCTAGACAGTTGGGTTTTTTTTGTATTTGGTAGTGTGAGGATATATATTGGGTTGGCAGGGCAAGGTTTTGGTAGTGGTGGGGCTACGGGGGTGGCTTCTGTGAGAAGCTGCTAGAAGCTTCCCTTATGTCCGATAGAGGCAATGCCAGGCAGCTCCAAGACAGACCCACCGCTGGCCAAGGCTGAGCCCATTAGCCACAGTGGTAGCGCCTCTGTGATAACATATTTAAGATGGGGAAAAAAACTGCTGCACAACAGCAGTGGAGAGAGAAGAGTGAGAATATGTGGGAGAAACAACTCTGCAGACACCAAGGTCCATGAAGAAGGAGGGGGAGGAGATGCTCCAGTTGCTGGAGCAGAGATTCCCCTGCAGCCTGTGGTGAAGACAGGCTGGCCCGCTTCAGCCCATGGAGGTTAACGGTGGAGCAGATATCCACCTGCGGCCCATGGAGAACCCCATGCCAGAGCAAGTGGATGCACCTTGTCCTGGTTTCAGCTGGGATAGAGTTAATTTTCTTCCTAGTAGCTGGTACAGTGCTGTGGTTTGGATTTAGGATGAGAATAACATTGATAACACACTGATGTATTAGTTGTTGCTAAGCAGTGCTTACACTAGTTGCACAAATATGAGCCAAGAAGACAATTTGCATCCAAAGAATTTTCAAACTAAGTAGAAGACAGGACAACAGATGGAGTGAGACAGATGGTTGGATGCTGGGGGTGGTAAAATAAAGCCCAGAGACAATATTAGGCAGTGGTTTTAAAACTCTGTGAGTTTAACAATTGTCAGATGCTTTGAAGACAGCATGAAAAAGCTGAATTTTAATTGGGGTTCTGAGGAATTATAATGCAGATCTGAAGATGTCTATAAGGGCTTCTTGGCTGGGTGGGGAAATTGACTTTATATATATATATACATATATGTTCATGCATACATAGATACCTGTCTGAAAATCTGGTAAGCAATGATAATTTAACTTATATTTGTGCATAAGATTCCCCTTACTAAGGTGAGATGAGAGAAAAAGATAGATGAAAGGTAATTTAGAAGAGAACCCAAAAAACGTGAAACAGGAAACAGCTAATTTACCAGTACTTAGATATCTTTATGTTATCTAATCTAAGTCTACCTTTTCATTCTGAAGATGTGCTCCCTCAAGTCAGCTGGTATTTTTAACCCAATAATATTTGTGTGAATACCTTTGTAATGTGGGTGCTTTTGAACAGTATCCCACATTAATCAGCTTTCTGGTGATGGATCCTAGACTATTCTGAATGAACACAGATTATCAAAAAAAATTAAGCTCCACATACCTCTCAGTGAAGGTTCAGAGCTTTGCAGCTATGAGGAACAACAACAAGAAAAACCTGTGGCGAGTGATGCACTTTGAGCTCTGGTGGAATACTGTTGCTCACAGATGGAAATTCTGTGTTGTCTTGTAGTGTGTCTTGACATGACCTACTATCCACAGTGACAAGCATTCATGGAGATAATATTTCCCCAATTCTCACACCTATTGACAAGTATAATTAATAATCTTCTTCTGGTGCTGAAGACAAAACAAGTATTGATTCAGATACTGACACAAGGACTACACATAATGTCAAAAAGCTTAACTTTACCGTGTTGTTATTGAAAATGAGAAAATTGATCTCTTCTACATTTTCTCTTCCAGACTGCTACCACAGGCTTGAGTTATTTCATTTGGAATCAGTATCGAGAACCGAAGTCCAACAAACCAGAAATTCTGTGGCAATTCTAGTGGCAAGTGGTTCTGAGAATGGTCAGTCAACAGCAGGGAAAACCAAGTGGGATAGTGTGGTGGGTTGGCCCTGGCTGGATGCCAGGTGCCCACCAAAGCCGCTCTATCACTTCCCCTCCTCAGCTGGACAGGGGGACAGAAAATAAGACGGAAAAGAACTCGTGGGTCAAGATAAAGGCAGTTTAATAAAGCAAAACCAAAGGCCGCACGTGGAAGCAAAGGAAAACAAAAGATTTATTCTCTACTTCCCGTCAGTAAGTGATGTCTAACCACTTCCTGGGAAGTAGGGCTTCAATATGTGTAGCGGTTGCTCCGGAAGGCAAACGTCGCAATAAGGAATGCTGCCCCTCCTCCTCCTCCTTTCTCTTAGCTTTTATTGCTGAGCAGACGTCATATGGTATGGAACATCCCTTTGGTCAGTTTGGGTCAGCTGTCCTGGCTCTGTCCCCTCCCAAGATCTTCCCCACCCCCAGCCTACCGGGTGAGGGGGGAATGTTGGAGAGACAGCCTTGATGCTGTGCAAGCACTGCTCAGCAGGAGCCAAAACACTGGCGTGTTATCAACACCATTCTAGCTACCAATACAAAGCACAGCACTATGAGGGCTGCTATGGGGAAAATTAACTCCATCTCAGCCAGACCCAATACAGGAGAAATACAAGGAGTCCAGTTATCACACTTGAGTGAAAACATACTTTTTCACAGGTTCAAATGCGATGCCACGTGGAAGTTATGCTAATTTTAATCTCTATTGCAGAAATACTATCCTCTTTGTTCAATTTTCTTTTCTTTACTGCTTTTTCCATTGCTCTTTCTCCTGATTATTTTTGTTCAGACTGATGACATCATAGATAAGGGTTTCCTACCAAACGATACACACATTAAACTGAAGTAAGTAAGATTGTCCTGGACTAAAAAACACACTTTCCCTTAGGAAATAAGAAGTAAGTGATAAGCACCTTGTAAAGTAATGGGAAAAAAAGAAGAATGTGCTTTAACTGAAGTAGACAAAAGATGAAGAAAGAGAAAATTGATAGTTTTGAAGTTATTGCTAATTTTGAAATTATTGCTCATACTTGGGGATCACACGACAAGGTGGGTTTTTTTTCTTGATTTCTTGTTTTCATTGTAATTTACAATAGTAAGGATTCTCTGTCACAGTCTTTTCCTCATGTAACAATAGAAGAATTGTTTTCACTTATGCAGTGATTGTTCTTTATAGAAATAGACAATTGAAAAGCCCTGCCTACCTGAAAAGCTTTCATGTGTGTCATGATGCTGTCAGAGGAATGCCAGCATAGAATCTCAGAGAAGACTTGGAAGATGGATTACCTGGAACTTTACTGTACTTTATGTTTTGAATTTTTATTGAAGCACACTCTAGCTTTAAATTAATAATGTGGTATATCTGGAATTAGATGGTACCTGGGAGCACAATAGAATTCAGCTGTGGCATGCCTTTTTTTTTAAATGTCTAGAAGTAAAAGAAGTGAATCATTGACAGGAAAGAGTTACATAGACCCACGTTAGATTGATTACAGCCCCCATTTCCCTCTCCTTTCTCCCTTCCAGCTCAGATACTCCAGCCAGCATCCAGCATTTGTTCTCCTACTTCTTTATCTGCTGTAAAAAGATGGTGGGAGGAAGTGCACATGTAGTTTTTATTTTCCATCCAGAGGTGGAGAACGCACATGAAGGGAGGCTGGAGATAAGAGGACATCCCACTAACATTTGGACCACTTGTCCAGACAACAGTGCTGCAGCATGACTTAATTGCCAAAAAAACCAAGAAAAATTGTTCATACCATTAACATCAGGAACAGGAATTCTCACTGGTTTTCATGAGATACATCTTCATCCTGAAATAGAACAGGTTTCATGTTTATAATTGAAACAGAAACCCAAACACCTAATTAAAAAATACATTATTTCCAAAAAACATTCCCTTCATTTCAGCTCAACGTTAGAAGGAAGCATCACTTTGCTGTTGTTGCCTTTAGCTCAAAACTTCTTTTAAATTAAATACTTCTATGAGGACTTTCCTACATTGTAACAAGATTTTTTCAAGTTACTAACAGTTAAAAAAACACTTTAATGATAATGACCACAAAATACCATCAGCCAATATATGTTGAGTAATTTTTTTCTTCACAGTTTCTTGTTCTTTTTCTCATAAATACCAGATGGTAGCTTTGTGCATGTAGCCCACACTTATAATTTCATGTTTGAGAACAAAAGTTTCTATCTGAACATATGAATATATATATATATACACTTCATTGCTTCTGTCTGAGCTTTTCATTGCTTTTGGACACTGATGTTAAGACTGAGGACTCCGGTATCCAGAGCACAAGACTATATTCAGTGAGGCTGGATTTTACTGCTTCCCCTGCATTATATTTTGCTGAGTCATCTAATCATATTGTGTCTATAAAGTGTAAAAAAGTAAAAGAGCAGCCAGTGATCAGTTGGTAATTTTTTTTAATCTTCAGGTGAAAATTTGTAAGATATTTATCTTCTTCACTGAGATTATTTTCTTGTCATGAAGATACCCCTGAAGGATGAGTTACTTAACTTGGGGTTGTGCCATCCTTCTTCAAAGTTGTTGAAATCTTTGATATAAACATCTGAATATATATATATATATTAAAAAAAAGAGTACATATAAAAGAGTATCCCTAAACCTTATTTTTATGGCTCAAAAGGCAATTCAAACTTCCTCTTCTACTATGCTGAGTTCTTAAAGTGATTCTTCAGATATTTTCAACATAAGAATATTCTGTGGAGGAAGAATAATGATTTAGAATAAGAACATTGTCACAATAAACATAGTGTATCCATGATTAAATTGAATTTAGAAATTAGGAGGAGACCAGCCAGTGGAAAGGTCTATAGCAGCTGTCAGCAGAGTCTCTTGGGGTGGTTTAGAGGATCCATTATTGACCTCCAGGTACGATCTGTTTAATTCTATTAGAATAAAGGAAACGAGGAAGAGTGACTTTAGGGGGATGTTAATATATCAGGTAAGACTGAAGGAAAACACTGCTATTCTTAACTATGGCCTGTTATTCCTGAATGTGATAGGTGATAGATGTCTGATCAAATAATCACTGATAAAGCAAGAGATGTAGTCTTTGGGTCAAATCTAAAACATACCAGTAAATGTTCAGTAGTAGAAAAGAATAGAAAGTTTGTGTTGAATAGCTGAGTCAATTCAGTTTATTCTTCCCTTTATCTTAAAGAAAGTTTGGTACAAAGAGTTCTTGATTACAGTGGGAATATAGACTGAGTCAAAGAGAATATCTAGTGAAAGCAATTGAAGTGCAGAGCTGTGGCTCTTTGATGTGGAAGTGGCTTGGCAAATCAAATTAGAGGTATCCAAAGCTTTGGGGTAAGGGTACCCTTCTGTCTAAACCCACTAATCACTAACTCACCGCTAGAAATTGCTCCAGACCATGAAGGCTAATCACCTAAGTGCTCTTTTTTGTCAAGAGGGTAAAAAAGAAGTTTCAGAGGGTAGCTGACCCCATCCTCTGATATGAGTCTCAGGGAGCTAATTTGAAAACCTTCCAAACGTACTGATGATTCCCAGTTGCTTCTGCAGTGGTCATGGGTGGTCAGGGTGCATAACTGCTCTTTAGATGCTTCCTTACTTGCCTGTGAAAACATGCTCTGGATTAAACATATATAAGCTATGTATATTTAAATAGTGCATCTTTGAGATGGTATGCTTTGCAATTAAAAACTACTTCAAACTCACTGTACATGTCCCTACTTCAGAACCACCTTGTGATGGTACTTTATTGAAGGACTATTGTTTATTTCCTTTCTTCCTCTGCTTCTTTAAAGAAAAAACAACACAACTGTAAGCTTTAACTTCTGTAGCATTTCAAGGGCAGTGAGTATTGATTTGTTTTTTTCTTGTACTTAATTTATTAATGCTCAATAGCAGTGTTTACTAAATATTCTGCTTTCCATGGTGTTGATTTTCAGCTCTTCTCTTGTTTTCTCTTGTTTTAGATAAAAAATATTCTGAAGTCTTCAGAGGAAATTGAACAAGTGTTTTCTTGTTAACTGTACCTTTAGCAACAAATCATGTAGCATGGAAGCAGAACAGTAAGAGACAAGACTTTCACAGACAGTGGTAGCAGTGCTCCCTCCTAACAGTATTCCCATTGTTTAGAGATTAATCCCTTTCTCCGGGAGCTATTGAAAGCAGCAAAACCAGCTACTTGCCTTCAATACTCTATATCAAATAAATGCTTTTATCAAGATTAACTCTGAATATGGGGCTTTGCTGATTCAGTTAAAGCTCTTAAAAAAAGGATTGGCACTAATTTGCTTGATTTTAGACTTACACCAAAAAAAACATCCTCAGACTGTATCACTGATGGAGAACATAACTTCTTCTCTAACTACAGATATATAATCCCTGACACTTCCAAAATCTGTCACCCCTCAGCAGAGGGATAATTTTAGCAAAAAAATAGCATTCAATACAGAAGCTGAGCTATCTTCAAACAACACAAAGGAAGGAAAGTAGCCTGTTATTCAAAAATATACAGGAAGATTGGAGCTCCTCTGCTCCCAAACGTAGCACATCAGTTTTAGCACTGCCTTGCAACAACACAGCTTTCCAGCTTTTGGTCAGATTCATCACCAGCCTGTTCACAGTACTGACAGACAACCTTTACATGAAATGGGAGAGAAGCCTCTGTTGCTCCTAGCCAGAAACTAGGCTTCCAAGAATGCTAGCTCTAGCTTAAATTTGTATGCACACACACATCTGTTTCTGGGTGCAGGAAGACTGACGGAAGCAGAAGTCCCAAGCAGCAGGAGGCTGTGCCTGTGAGTCACTTTTATGTGTAGCCCGAGGAGGATCAAATGAATTTGAATTAAAAAGATCAATTACTGCTACTAACATTACTGTAATTAGGTAGGTGTTAATAACAAGGAGATAGAGAGGTATTCTATAAATGGATATATGTGTATATATCTGCATACGTGTGTGTGTATTTTTTTATTATTATGTAAGCCTTGACAGAGGTTGAAATGAAGAAAATGGTTGCCTGTTTTAAGGATAGCTACAGAGTTAATCTTGAAGTGATAAAGAAACCACAGCCATGGCTGCCTCTCATGCATATGTGGGCACGGAAAGGGTTGTCACAAAGCTTGTTGCAGCAGTCCTTCAAAACCTCCCAGTACAGCCTCTCTTTTTCTTGTCTGGGTTACACAAAGCACTAGAAGTAATTTGTTTCTCCTGAGGTCAGGCTGGTCTGTGACTGCAGATGGGGGAGGAAGTCTATATCTGAGTGGGCCATACTTACCTAATAAAAATCATTAAACTTTTGATTAAATCATCCCAACTACTCTCTTCTTCAAGAAGCAAAATTAACTAATTGGCTTCAATCTTAGCTTTGGAATGCATTGAGATTGGTAAGAAGAAGAAACACTGGACCACTGAACCCTTCACACTTTCCAGACCTGACTTTTTAACTAACATAAATCAGAGCAGTCACGTTGTCAGAACTGTGCCAATTTACCCGGACTCATGGTATTTTCGCTTTGTTGTTTTCCTTTTATATCTATTTTTGGCAGCCGGATTTGCTCTCCTATTGTTGTCAGCATCTCTGGTGCCACATTGTGTGTTCTTACTCCAGCCTTACTGAAATACCCCCCCGGTTAC
>NW_008825409.1:4577721-4589991 GCF_000699105.1 Pygoscelis adeliae | reverse complement strand
CTAACAGTGCGTTCCGGTTACGTTCAAGAGGCTATGTGGGCTCCCTCTGGTGGCTAATTGACCTTAATCATCTCAGAGCCGCTTTTCCGGAGAACCTGTCATAGTGAATGAAGACATAACTTTGGTAGAGAAAGATGGGGATACTTTAATTGAAAATGGTCTGCAGTTTTTTTGATCATAAGAAACAGCAAGGGAAGAAATGAACACATAAAGCAGTCTAGGGATTCCCTCAAGCCTGGAGGCAGGGAGATTTTATTTCTTTGTACTTAGATTTAACCTAACCTCCATTAATGTGGGGAAAACTTTACTGAAAAGCTGGCAGGATAACTTACTAAGGAAAAAGTCTGGATGAAGGACTCCAGCTGTGTAATCAGACTTGGCTATCTAGCAGGGCACTCTAAAGAAAGCTTGACTGAAACAGGATGTTGTATTGAAGTTGAGTGTACGAAGATATTATCTCATCAAAATTAGTGTTGTCCCCCCATGATCAAAGGATTGGTTCAAGAAGTTGATTTATTCCCATATCTATCCAGATGCTCCATTCCAGCCTTCCAGTTGCTGCAGAAGGATGAGATGGACAACAGTAAAACGCACATGGTATAAGATGAGATGGACAATGGTATCAGTGCTTTGCGCCTGGCTGCAGCAGCTAATAATTTTTCTTCATCCCAGTCCTTGAAAGTGATATGCACCATGTCAGAGCACCATGACACTAACTTAGTCATCGCTTGCTCTACAGTGCTGGCAACTGGGAGCCCTTGGTGGGCTGGAAATCCTCTTGCGGTCCCATACTATATCATGTCATAACAAGAAACAGTTTAGAAACTGGTAAGATGATGTTAAAGTCACATTTGTCTCTTTTACTTTCCCTGTAAGCCAAATTCTGTGAGTTACCTAAGAACAGGTTATAAGGAAGCATGGCAATAACCATGAGATTACTCTGGGTTTACCTTGATGTGACCAGAAGGAGAATTTGGCCCGAAAGAGAGCAAGAGAGATTAAATATGTGTAGACATAGGCATACAATCACACACACATAAACATAATCTTCTAAGTTCTTAAATATTTAAGAAACACTGTGTAAATATCTTCTGTACATTTACATACAAAACATACAAACATAAGGATTACTTTGTTGTAATGTATTAACTGTTGATTTTTAACATGGATAAAAAAATGATTCCAGAAAAAACATCAGGTCCAACACAGCCATCGGTATGACTAATGCTTCTCTAGCTTTCCACTTATTTACTTATTTTTCCACCAACACCTGATCTTTTACCTAGCTGACTTTCTTTCTCTGACTTAGCAGCTTTTGCTCAGCTCTAGGACTTAGTGCTCTATTTTTAGAATGGCTATTTTCTTATAGAAGAAGTAGGCACTTGAAAGGCCTGCTGCTGCATTTCAACACAAAACTTTGCTGGCAGGGTCAGCAGGTGAGATGAAGTCTACAACCTCCAAAGTCAACCTGCAACACAAGGTACACTGTGAAAATGTGAGAAGTCAGAGCTCATACTTGGAAAATCAGAGGCAGGGTAGCCAGGGAGCTGGTGATGTTATCGTGCTGAGCTTAGATCCTGATGCCAGTTAAGACTGAAGAAGCTTAAGATCTGCTCTGACTTGTGAGTGAGACGGTGATAGTTTTCAGGGATTCTTGACGGCTGAAGATCAATAAATGGCAGAGCAGTGGGGACACCCTGTATCTGTTCCTCCTGTCTGCATGGGAGTATGAAGTCATGAGAGTGAGGGCTTGGTGCCTTCTTGACGCTGGCTTAAAGCTTCTCTGTGCTGGAATTTCACAAGGCATGATGTTGTGCTCACTCCCTTTGTACTGCCTGTTCCTAAGAGCTGCCATTCCCTTGGTTTGGCCAAAGTGTCTATCTTTGGCTACTGCCTGGAGAGGCAGTACTGTGTATGGGTGGCTGTCTCTGGTGTGCTCTCCCAGCTTCCAGTTGCTCAGGGATTTCTCACCTGGGTTGCATCCGGGCTGCTCTTAGCAACCACTAATGACCTAATCTTCATGAATTTATCACTGTTCTTGTTTTTAATCTCTTGATCTGGTTAACCTTCACCATATCCAATTGCAAAGAGTTCCACAGCTTAGTTGTGCTTTTTCCAAATGTACTTTCTTTGTTTTCATTCAAAAATTAAATAATACAAAGCGAGGGAACCAGCTGTGATACTTGTTTACAGAGTCAAATGCATTCTCCTATGAATAAACCACCATGTAAATCATAGATTTCAATCCACTCTTTCAGGTAAATGATGCATATTATTAAATGTTGATGAGTTCATAACAGATGAACAGATTGCCCTCTAGTACCAGGTTGCAATTTTTTAAGTGAAAAAACCCCAGGTGTTTTCACCCTCTGAAGTAATTCCATTGAAAACAATGTTATGAAATAGCACGTGAGAAAGAAAATAAAGTGTGTTTTTGTCTTCTGTATTTTGTACTGCTCTGTGTCTCCAGTCAGTATTTATACAAAGGCAGCAACAGCTTTTACCGCACCTTAAAAAATGTCGATCTCCACATCTGTGGATCCTTTTTCTTCTGTAGCTCTCAAAGCAGTTTTGAGATTATTTTGTTAAATGTGTAATATTTTTTCTACCTTTATGGACAGGCTTGAATTTATTGGGAGAGTAGAGAAGGCACCAAAGCAAACAGAATTTTATTTTCCTACCCAAATCCATTAAGAAAATTTTCTGTTTCTCTATTGTAATACCAAGAACTACTGAATCTGTGCTGTTGTGCTAGTTTCCCTTTTTTCAGCTTTAGAAATGTATGTTGGAAGACAGAGAAAAGATAGCACCAGAGATCATGCAGCTTTCTCCTGTTTTACCCTTCACTGTGAGCCTCTCCACTTGTTGCATCGTCATGGAGGGAGGAAGGGAGAAAGAGGACACATCCCTATTCCCTACATATGCTCACACTGGAACTACAACCATGCCAGACTGCAAAAAAAAAAAAATAGTTAAGTGTTTTGGGTGGTCATTTTTTTTTCCAAAGCCTAAAAGTCACACATTGTGGCAGCCCTGGGAATTGAGTCTGTGTCTTCCAACCACACATTTTCTGTTTTAATCAGAAGAATTTATTTTGTTTCCTCTGGGGTCTCAGTTTGCTAGGTTTAAATAATACATGAAAATTCACGTGAAATCTCAGCGGGACCACTCTTCTAATACTATAAAAAATTGAACCTGTTTTCCATATATCTCTCTGGTAGATATTTTGGATTCTAGTCTCTCACTGTAGATGCTTGAATTGCAAGCAGAAATCCTGTACTGTTACCTACCAGGCAAGCTGCTCACCCCTTTTGTTTCAGTTCAGATATTTAAGCTCTAAGACACCTGAGCTTGCCAGTTTAAGGACAAGCAGCTGCCTAAGTGCTTTGCCAAGTCAGACCTTGGCAGCATTCAAGGATCACCCAAAATGTTTCCAGATAGTCATCCTAGGTCTGACAGCCTGTGACTCTACTATGCATGGCAATGGGAACCCAGTCTCCCACTTCTGATTGCTCAGTGGTTGGACTCCTGATTGATTACAAGACCGTCACCTTGCTACTTCTCTCTTTCTCCTCGGACAGACACATGTGATCAGAAATTTTCTGGTGGGAAGATAACATTGCTCTTAATCTTTCTCTTACTAACGATTTTATTTATAAAGTGCATTCCTGGCAAGTTGTAACTGAATCTGTGCAATTAGAATATGATGCAATGGAAAGTAGTTCAGACTCTGATAAGGTAGCTTTGAATGCAAAAGTACCTCAGAAAGACAGAGCATAGTCAAAATCCCGCTTAAATGCAAGTCAGGAACCTCTGAAAGTGCCAAGAGAGAAGAAAAGGAATAGCTTGGAAGCACTGAGGGCTGAGGCCAATGATTAGCCAACTTTACCTCAGAAATAGTAAGACATGAGGCTAATTATGCAGCAAGGCTCTAGGACCTGCATACGCAGAGAAGGAGCATTCCGATATGCACCTTGCTGTTTTGCCAGTAATGCTAAAAGTAATTAATTTTTTTTTAAATGAAAAAGTTCACAGTTTCTATTTTATTTCCTGATGAATTGAGTGTAGCAAGGATTTTACCTTTTAGAGTATTGACCTGAACATGTGTTTACTAGATCCTTAGTAAGATTATGATACCTGTTCTCTGTGAAATTTGTGGTCATGCAAATGTAGTTATTGGCTATGCATGAAGCACTTTCTGCCAATGTTAGCTTCAAATCAAGGACAATTTGGTAGTTTGTACACACAAACATACATGTGAATACCCCAGGATTCAGGCTGAATTGTTGGTGTAGTACTACCTGTAGTGTCACTTCTCAATGTGGATTTTTCATAGCAAATGTGATGGAAATAAATGTAAATGTCAAAACACAGACTGAAATTAAAGCAGTTTCAATTAAAAGCATATTTCAAAGAATATCACAGTGGTTTATATCAATTCATGTGTCTTTCACAAAATAAACTGATGAAGTACAGGTGTTGTAAAAAATAAGATATTATTTGCTTTACTTTAACCGACAGTTTGAATTGATTTTCTATGTTGCTTTTTTTTCAACCACACCATCTGATAGGAAAATAGATACCTACCTGAACTAAATGAACAGCCGAATTCCTGTTTATCCATTTTTAAGATGTCTAAATAGACATACACATGGTATTCAGCATTTAAAGGCAGTTCATGCTCTCTGTTACCGCATACATACATGAAATTCAAGATATCCCTATATTCCCTTCAACTTTGCCATGAACTAGTTGATCCCATTACAAGCCTTTTAACACCAGTTGTGAGGAGACTTTGAGACGTCACATTTTAAAAATAGACCTTTTCCTTTGGTGCTTTCTCCTTCAGAGCTTGTGTGGATGTTAAGCCTGTAAGACTGAGGATTTTAAAGCAAAATCACATTCAAAGAAGGATTCTTCCATATGCAAAATCTGTGTCTATCTCAGACAGGAGATCCGAGTTTATGCTCAAATTCGAAGCAAAATGGTATAAAGTTGCCTGAGCGTGACATTAAGATGTCTCACCAAAACTGCCCATCGGTAGGTAAGTTATTGGGCAAGCTGTCCCATGCTCTGCTACCTCACACTCAGCAGAACTTGAGAAAATGGTGCCTTTTGAGATCAGTGGTGGCAAATAAGCCAATATGTGGCAGAAACCTTGACATAAAAACCTGGTGACACTTATGTCTAATTTAATTTTTATTTTAATGTTTTAAATGTTTTTATCTTGATAGCATGCAAACAAGTATGTCCCTCATTCTTCCCTGGAAAAAGATGTGTTTTCTCTTCAAGTCAATTTTTATATGAATCAAGATTTGGGCCTGGGAACCCCTGTCCTGGTTTCGGCAGGGATAGAGTTAATTTTCTTCCTAGTAGCTGGTACAGTGCTGTGCTTTGGATTTAGGATGAGAACAAAGTTGATAACGCACCAATGTTATAGTTGTTGCTGGGTAGTGCTTACACTAGTCAAGGACTTTCTAGTTTCCATGCTCTACTGACTGAGAAGGCTGGAGGTGCACAGAAGCTGGGAGGGGGCACAGCCAAACTGGCCAAAGGGACATTCCATACCATGTGACGTCATGCTCAGTACATAAACTGGGGAAAGCTGGCCGGGGGGGGGGCCGCTGCTCGGGGACTGGCTGGGCATCGGTTGGTGGGTGGTGAGCAATTGCACCGTGTATCACTTGCTTTGTGTATTATTATTATTACATTATTATTATTGTTGTTGTTATTTTATTTCAATTATTAAACTGTTTTTATCTCAACCCATGAGTTTTTCTCACTTCTACTCTTCCAATTCTCTCCCCCATCCCACCGGGGGCGGCGGGGGAGTGAGCGAGCGGCTGTGTGGTACTCTGTTGCCAACTGAGGTTAAACCACGACAACCCCCTTTTGAATGGATGACCATTGCAGTACTCAGAGATCACTAGACTGAATATACACAAAGAGATCAGAATATCTTTCACATCTCATTATTTGAGTCTTCCTGCCATTAGCATGCACATTACCTTCTTATCTGTTTTCTCACAGTTTTGAGTATATGAAACCACACTTGAATACTTTACTGATTTTTTTTCCAAATGAAGATCAGATTTCATATTGAAATAGGCATATGTTATTTGACATAAAATACGTGGAGGTTTTTTCTAGGTTCATAGTTTTCAGATTTTTCATTATACACTGAGTAAATAGTCTGTTTTCCACTTTAATTTTCCTTTCCAGGAAGAAAATTATGGTAGTTATATGCAATATATATTTTAACATGACCAGTAGAGCCATAGATAGACCATTGCAAATGCAGGCAGAGACTAAGAAGTGGTCATCTTCTTCCTTTCACATGAGTATTAGGTGAGCTGCATTGCTACCTAACTTCATACAGTGGCCAACTGTTCTGGTTGCTCAGCCTTAAAACTGACTCTTGATTAAAACCACTTTCATTTTCATTTGGTTTCAGGAGTGTGCTTAAAAACTGTATCTGTTTTTAACAGTAAAGAAAAATGGCTAATGCAGTTTGTTAGCTGAGGATTTGTCTGACAATGCCCGACACGACACTTCTGAAATCATCCAAGCAAGTTTTTGCTGGAAAGGATACTGATCTGGAAAGCCTTTTTCTTTTAAGCTGCACACTATCTAGATTCGTAATAATAGATATCCTGTTTTACATACAAAGTAGAACCACACTGTTTCAGAAGAAGAAATGATCTGGAGAAGATCACAGCATTGCTTGAAACAACACCTTGTGTTTCAAGGGATAGACAAAGTTAGACGGGCCAGCCTTTATCAGTGATGGTGTGAAAAAAGTGCATAAAAGATTATGGAAACCTCTCCTCTTCAGTCTCTTTTGGAGGTGAACATTGACAACCCGTGATCTAGCCATGGTAAATTTTATGATGGAAGTCCCAGCTGTTGATGTTTTTGTTTGTAGCTTCCCATGGGACAGGGCTGTGGATGAATGTCACAAGGTATTAACTGTGAGAGAGAGAGAAGAGAAGCAGTTTTTGCCTTCTTGGTTGTAGGGTTCAACATTGAAAAAAGTCTTGGGGAAAAATCTTGAAAACCAGAAATCCAACAAAAAAGGCCTCTAAATTTACATTTTAATGCATCTCATGATTTCTAATCCAACACCAGACCCCCAGGGAGAGAATCAGGCCCCAATGGCACACTGACATTTGCAGGGAGAGAGAAAGGAGGGTGCTACTCAAGGAAACTTATTTAGCAGAATTTGGAAGGTCACTAATCAAGAAGAGAACAGGATGTTTATCTATTCCTTGACCATTTATTTACTGAGTATTAGAAATGGGATGCAACAGCTTTTAATTCTCTGCATGTTATGCACTCCCACACTGATAAATGATGTGACATTTGGAGCTGATGCTGAGTCCTTCATAATATAGCAGACCTTTGAGTTCTTGGGGCAGTGTTCTTCCAAGAATCTCTTTGATTATCTTCCTATCACTGTCTAAGTTGACAGAGCTGCAAATGTTATTGCTAGTCATAAAATTATCCAACCACAATGTCTGTCTATATGACCTGCAGTGGTTGTGAATGCCACAAATTGATTATGCACTGTGTAAAGAAGACTTATCCTTTCATTCCTTCTAACTTTATTGCCCTTAATTTAATTAACTGTTGCCACGTGCTACGGGTTAAAAAGAGAGGCTAATATGTTCCTATTGTATAGCTTCAAATTCAGAGCATCTCCAACAAGTCTCCTTTTGCTCCTAACCTTTTCAGGCAAAAAGAGTGCTGGCTATTTAATCTCTTTCTGTATGTATTTAATCTTTTTCCTATTTCTGCCTCAATCTTTCTTCCACCCCCTTCTCCTTCCTGCTTATTATTTGCATTTCCTGGCTACACTATTCTTCTATCTATAGCCAGTTTTCTCTCTGATATATAAACATATCAGCTATTCCCAATAAAAATTAGAGACCTAGGTTCAAGTGCATCCTTAATGATACCGACTTTGCCTCATGATTTAATAGTGTTGTTCAGAATTGTTTCAACATAAGGCTCAGTAACAATCCTTGAAATGTGCTTGTTTGTAGTAGTAGCATTTATGCCACCTGTTTTTTTAAGCACAAAAGAGACAGTGAGGTCTTACACATGTGTCATGGCCAAACTGAGGAATGATGGCAGTATGGGAGTTGCTGTTGCATTTGGTCAATAGAAGGAGAAAAACAGTGAAACCCCATGATCATACTCATTGGTTGATCAGTAGTTCAACCAGACTACTGAACATGGTTCTGTCTACAAGTGTATGTTGAAAAAATGAATAAGCAGGCATTTCTCCAAGGTTAGCACATTAGTTGCCCTGTGGCGATGAGCTTCATATCACCTTGTGAATGGGGGATGTCACTAAGGACAGAACTGAAGAGCTCTGCTTAACAGTACAGATGCAGGAAACGGCTCCTAAGACCTTTCTTCTGCCTAAGTGTACCTCTCCCCTTCTACATCCAGTGTGCCAGACTGCAACAGTCTATGATATACCTCCTGAAAACCTGTACCTTCAGTACCATTGTCCTTGAGGTATACTTCTACTGGGAGGTGTTCTATAAAAGCTAAAATAGAGATTTTCTGCAAAGAGATATTATTACCTCAGTATCTGCAATACTCCCACAGTGTTTTCTATTCTCAGGACCAGTGCTGAGGTAATGTTATCCATTCATCACAGATATGCAGAGTCTTGAAGGGATCTGCTCTACCTCAATATTTCTTAGCATCAGAACATTGCAGCTGCCTACTTACTGGCATTGCTTTTCTGTGTGTGTATAAAGTGTGTTTTAGTAGTGAGCAGAATAGAGTGCATTAATATATACTTCGCTGCTTTTTCTGTGATTATAGAGAAGCTAAGATTTTATTACTGCATATTGTTTATCAACAAGTTTTCTCTCTGCTGTTAGAAACAAGTCACTCCTGACTCAGGGGGAAGAGTGCCACCTACCGTATCTCCAAAACCATTTCTTCAGCAGAGAGGGGCTTCTTAAGGAACTCACAGAACTGACCTAGTCCAAATATGTATTAGCCTCTAAAGAATACAAAATCTCAGCACGGGGTGATATATGCATAGGCTGTTTAGCAACTAAAAATAGATAAAATGTTCAGTTAAGTGCAGCAGGATAAATGAGGTGGTCTGACAGAAATATCTCACCAAGACAACCCAACTGAAGGATCCTTGCCATTTATGTTAGGAATAACAGAAGACTCACAAGATGTCACCAGGTAATTGGAAATGCTTTTTCATCCCAGTTTTAAAAGTATGTTTCCGCTAAAACAGAGTTAACAAGATGACATATATATGTATGAGTGGTTAATGATGTCTTTCGGGGTGGAATTACATGTGCAGCCAATGTTAAAGAAGTACAGAATGCTATTGAAATAAAGAAGTATGATGCAATGTCAAACTCACTTCAGTCATCATAGCTGGCAGGAACAAGAGAATGTGTGGTTATGTTTAGATGTATTAGCAGAGCTGAACTGTGCTAATTCCATTGGGTTCACTGGCAGTGGCAGATTCCTTATTCCGTTATGTGGAGCCATCCGTAATCAGACTACAGTACAATGGAGCTGCGTTAGCTGCCTATTTGTTCTGAAGGTGCAAATTTCAGATATGAACCCTGAACATGAATTAGCTGGCCTCTAGGAAAGTCCTCTCAAAAGCTTTCAGATAAGGAGCCTTTAAGATCCTTGCTGAATCCAGCCATTCTGAGAATAATCAAAAGAATGAACAATACACCTTCAGACTTCAATTCCCTGGGCTGTCCATTTGGATGCTGGGCATACAAAAATGCCTTCAAGGTAAGGATTACAATTACAGAACTAACAAGCCCCAGTGTACATCCTGTTCAGAGAATGCTGCAAAATTTTAAGTAATAGAAGTTCAAAATCAAAGTTGTTATCCCATCATTATCCACACTATAATGTTCCCCTGCCAACAATAAGCTGAGATATTTTAAAAGACTATACCTAGAGTAATATAAACAGGACACTTTTTATAGGTATATAAAAGAGATATCCACAGAAAGGAATTAAATAGCAACAGTAATATACACTTGAATCATGCTCTGTCTGTCATAATAATTTAAGAAGTTTATTTCAAAAGTGGTTTGCAGAACAGAAACTGAGATGTAACAATGAGACCGCTCAATGAAATTTAAGTTGAACTTATTGTATTTTTCATGTAAACTTTTAGAAATTAAAATCATAAAAGAACCTTCCTAGTTATATACAAAACATGCAAATTAGGAATCAGATGCTTGTCTGGTCTTACTGGATGAGAATTTTACCCTGTCCATCTTTTTACAAACTGGCATTACCCACTAGCCCTGCCCCTACTTATCAGAGTTAATTGTGCTATTGGAAAATATATATGGCACATCTATATGTAAAGTAGCTATGTAAGGGATTTCTGGAGGTACAAGGCTATTCACTTTTTTTTTTAAACAAAGTATTTAGCTTGGTGATGATATAGATTTTGACAGTTACTAAGGTGGGGGCAGTTCAGTTTGGCATGAGGAATGCATATTAGGATGGCTGGTAATAGATGACAAAGGATTGCTTAATTTTCAGGGAACTATTTAAATGAATGTTTTGGCCCTCCAGCCTGACAGATGCATGCTTAAGGGAGGAAAAAATCAATTATTAATAATAATCTCAATCATGCTAAGAGAAATAACAACAGAAACAGGATCCAAAAAGTGCTGCATAGGGAGAAAGTAAGCCGAAAGGTGGAATGCGATACGTGTCTTGATACATGCAATCGCAGCCCAACTACATTATGGAGGTAGCAGCATGATAAATTGTATTCATCATGTGTTATTGATTGCTTCCCCTGTCCTCTATTCACTAATTCATTTCAGCCATGACCACTTTCAACATTTCAAAACCTAGATCAGCTTTCCAGGGCCATGCAGAGAGGTAATATTAACAGTAAAAACAAAACCAACACCCAAACCCTCAATTTTCTTTCATTTAAGATGTCAAGAATTGTGGGCTCAGCAGTATTTTGAGCTCTCAGGAAAGTGCATAATGGACAACAGGAAGTTAGATGCCTTGGTAAGAGTAGTAGTAAAGGGAAAGAATGTTTCCCTGAATTTGAAAGAGAGGAAATTAAGGCTGTTTAGCCATAGTTTAGGGAAATAAAGGTTGTTTGGCCTGTTCTTTAGACAAGGGATGTATTGGACAAGGGATATATTGGACAACAAATGCCTTTCTGAGATTCTCTGGCTTTTTGTCTCTTTTGATCTCAAAGTTGTCCAGTCTAGCTGTAGGAGAGGTGGTGTGTCGCGTGGAGTTACTGGGCACCAAAGTCAGCTCAGTTCTCGTCGCTGCTGCACTTGCACTGCTTCTTGTAAGGCTTATCCTCCACTGGTTCAGGCGGTTCCTGCTATAGTAATTCCTATACATGCAACTCAAATCATGGGTTACAAAAATTTAAAGGTATATCCATTCCAACCTCCACCCCTGGTCCCTTTGGGCCAGGTTATAGGGTTTAACATTGCAATGGACTCCTCTCCTTGCTCCTAGCCTGGCTAGCATCAAGGGGTTCCTGCTATAGTAATTCCCATAACATGTAACTCAAATCATGGATTATTTTCACCCAGGATTAAATCACCTTGAGGTACACATTGGACTCCGCCATCCTTCTGCATTACCCACCAAGTGCACCCAGGTCCTTGAGCAAAAGCAATCAGATGAATAGGTTTACCCTTTCCAGAGGAAGGAATAACCCAGACTGTTTTTCCCAACAAGTTCCTTACATGTACTATGGGGATCTTATCTCCTTCCACAGTGCACAGGGGTTTTGATTGGGCAGGGTCAGGTCGACTGGCAGATCCTTTAGTGTTAACTAGCCAAGTGGCTTCTGCTAAATGTGTATCCCAATGCTTGAATGCCCCAGCACCCATTGCTCTCAGTGGAGTTTTTAACAGCGCATTGTATCATTAAGTTTTCCCAGAGGCTGGTGCATGATAGGGGATGTGACGTACCCAGTCAATCTCATGCTCTTTGGCCCAGGTGTCTATGAGGTTGTTTCAGAAATGAGTCCCATTGATTCAATTCTTTCAGGGGTGCCATGTCACCATAAAACTTGCTTTTCAAGGCCCAAGACAGTATTCTGGGCAGTGGCATGGGTCATAGAGTATGCTTCCAACCATCCAGTAGTAGCTTCCACCACTGTAAACACATGCTGCTTGCCATGGCGGGTTCGTGGTAGTGTGATATAAGCAATCCGCCAGGCTTCCCCATATTGATATTTCAGCCATCGTCCTCTAT
>NW_008825409.1:4548207-4574411 GCF_000699105.1 Pygoscelis adeliae | reverse complement strand
CCCAAGAAAGACAAGTGATGCAAATGAAAACAATTGCTCACCACCAACTAACCAATGCCCAGCCAGTCCCTGAACAGCAGCCCCTCCAGCCAACCTTCCCCCTAGTTTATTGCTGAGCATGATGTCATATGGTATGGAATATCCTTTTGGTCAGTTGGGGTCAGCTGTCCCGGCTGTGTCTCCTCCCAGCATTTTGTGCACCCCCAGCCTACTCGATGGCGGGGTGGTATGAGGAGCAGAAAAGGCCTTGACTCTGTGTAAGCACTGCTCAGCAATAACTAAAACATCCCTGAATTATCAACACTGTTTCCAGCACAAATCCAAAACATAGCCCTATACTAGCTACTATGAAGAAAATTAACTCTACTCCAGCCAAAACCAGCACAATAGGAAGGACCACTCCTGCTCCGTGCATCCCATCTGCAAGTGGCAGTAGCAGCAAGCATGACTTCCCAGACCTCTAGAGTAACTGAAGGACAGTAACGTTATTTTTCAGCCTCCTTAGCAGTCTCCTATCCTGGACAGTTATCCACTTGCCTATGTCAAGAATCGGACTTCCTCTGTAATCTGCCTGCGATTTGAGTAATCTGCCTTTGGCTTGGCAAAGTATTTAAAATATGGAGCTAGTACTGAATGTCTGAGCAGTGTTTTCATGACTTTAAGGGACTAATCAGGTTGTTAAAGGTAAGCATGTGGCTTAATGCTTTGCTGGAGCAGGGCCATAACACTCAATAGACTGAAAAATAATTTAAAAATAAAATTAAAAAAAATTTAATCCATACAAAATGTGACTAAATTCATGCTAACACTAGAAATGGACCCAGACCAAAATGCTGCCTCTGAATACCTTTCAAAGGTTTTTGAAAGGGTGGATGCAAATTAAACAGGAAAGCACAGCAGTAGTTACAAACCCAAAAAGTTTGCATTTCCATAATCTTAAGCAGAAGGGGAGGTCAGCATAAACAGAATTGAGGAGAAGTCTTTGAATTAAGGATTTTAAACACACAGATGAACTCCTCATCCATGTGAGAGCAAGTCATGTAACACTTTTACAACTTCCAACCATTATTTTTTCCATGTTTGCAACTCCCACTTATATCCAGGTATTTCTTTTGGAGATACAAAATGGAGGAAAATGCATTTACATTACAAAGGAAAGTCTATTACATCTCCTTAACACTATATATGCTTTTCTTAGTAAAGAAGTAAATATTGTTTCAAGTAATTTTAAACCACGACATTCTGATATTGGTGAGCTTTGAACACCGAACAACTCCAACCTGGAAAACAAGTTTTCTGTGGAATTGAACTTCATTCCCTTTGGCATATGAGGCTGCCACACCTTCATCTGAGAAAAGGACTGTATTTTTTTCATTGTTGCCCTTTAGCAATATTTTTATGGTTAAAATTATATTTTTGAACTTTAATTCTCAGACAGGATATGTAATTTATTGCATGCAGCACATTGATCTCTGTGCTTCAAAAAGTTACTCGTAGCATAAGTATCCAGCATGACTTGATTTGATTCCAGAACAAAAAAGAGAAATCATTGCAATCCTGCCCTCCCTTCTTGCTGTCCTACTCAAATAACAATTTACAGTCAAGTCTTAATTATTACAGTCACTTAATTCCCCATAGGAATTAAATAATACAATGGAAAAAGGACGTTTAGAAGCAAAGTTATTTGTTTGAATTAGGCAGATATCTAGACCACTTAGGTTGGCTTTCCTAAATCTTATGCCAGCTGCCATTAGGAAACAAATGAAGAGAATAGGCCAAGCACTTAGCATAACTTAAAAAGCCAAATAAAATTGTAAGTGAAAAGGAAATGGAACTGCTATAAAACACATATTAAGGAAATGTACTTTGGCAGCCCCAAGGGCCAACTTTCCCCCAACAAGCACGCTCCCAGAAACCAAAAACAGAAACCACAGACAAAAAAAATAAGCAAAACCCAAGCCCACAACTTCCCACAGATGGCAAGTTAGCCATTATATTGAAATGTGCTGTTTCTACAAACTGCAGGCGCCACAGAATAAGAAGCCCATAAAATCACAGCAGCATAACATTTATGCAGTTTTACAATTATAAATAACCTTAGCAAGATTGTTTGTTTCATTCAGTGTTGTAGCAATTTAATCAGTCAATAGGAGAAAACTTACACAGATTTATTCTGACAAAGAAGACAGAGGACAATCCAGCTCTGATTGTCTAATAAAGATTTTTCAGAAAAATATGATGAGACTTCAAAAGTATTTTTATGATACCTTATACAACACAATTATTATTCAAGAAAAACTAAGAGAAGTACAAAAAGTTGTTTCCTCATATAGATATATTTTAAAGATGAATAAACTTTGAAAGATTAAGTAAAAGTAAGGGCACATTTATTAAGGTAGTTAAATATTCATTTGTGGTAAGCGTATTATATGCATGCACAAATACTGAAGAGATGAACAAAAGCCCTTAAAAAACCCTCATTATGTTGCAATCTTCGGGCAACAGTAGAAAATCTTCCATCCTATTCCATCTGCTTTTGAGCTTTCTCATCTAAGGTAAGAGACTTAGTCACTTTTGTAGACTGTTTTCAAGATGGCCTACCAAGAAATGACCCTGTACTATCATGTTCTGTCCTTGACAATTCCAAGTCAAGACCATTAGCCTCGACCTTCCCTAATCTAAAGAAAGCTAAGTAGCAATGCATTTCTACTTGGTATATTTTTATCACATTCAGTACAGGAATTTTATCTGTTTGCCCTAAATAGCCCTATGTGTAACCTTGTCTGGAGTGGATTTTTCCCCAAGAATGAAGATAGATTGGTAGGATGAGGATTTGGCATGACAGAAACTGAATGTGAGCACCAATAATTATCATTGAAAGGTGTTACTTCGATGACAGCTTTCCACTTTCAAGGAGGACAAATCAACTCTGTGACCAGCTGTTCCATTCTGAAACATGGCCCTCATATTTCCACTTGTATTTGGATGCTGGAGTATGTGAACTGAAAGCCAATCTCGGTTCTACCAAAGAAGACAGACATAGTTCCAAAAAGTCTTTTGGCAAAGAGGAACATAGGTGGAGATTTTCGACTTGATTGAAAAAAAATATTATTTTCTTGGTAAAAATGTTACTTTTTTTTTAAATTCTCCTCATATAGAACTAACAGTGGGACAGTGCCTCTATGGAACACCTCCTACATTCTTACTTTCCACCTTACTCAAAGGAAAACACTTTCTGGACACTTTATTTTAGCTCATATTAAATTTCTTGAATAATTAGAAACGGTGTCAACAACTTCCACTCTCTGTTCTGTTTGCAACACTGCAATCAAAACACTGATATTTTCACTGGAGTGTAGAATTACCACATGTACCCTTTGCCTATTTTCATAGTATACTTTTGAAAGGGAGGTAGTACATAGGTCAAAAGTTATGCTTTTGTTCCTTCTATGGGGTTTACCGTACCCATAATTGTGAGTTACAAAATTATATGTGAATGCACATTTCAGGAATTTCTGAGAGTACTTTTGAAAAAATGTGTGCGCCTTAGATGTTCATTTAATATATTTATACTAGGATTCACAGACAGAAATATGTGTTCAGTTTTTATATATTCCCAGCTGGGAGAAGAATATGCATAACTAATGCAAATAAATAGAAGAGGGCAAATTACCTGTGTGTATGTATTCTTTTAATTGTGGTTTTTTATTAGTAATATATAACTTTTTATTTGTGTGTCTAAACACATACATTGATAATAATAAATTTGAATAAAGCTCAAGAGGGGAAAAAGGGTTTTTCATAATAACTTTTCACAGGAACTGTGCTCCTCAGTTGTTTTGACCCAGATTCTCATGAGCATTTACGTAGGTAAACTTGCACTGAATTAAATTACTTCCATTTTAGTTGAAGCTTGATGTTTTAGATGCTTTTGAAAACACCCAGAAAGATCACCTCCACCTATACTGTTCACTTGAATTGACAGTAAATGTGGTATGCTTACATCTCATGCTCTTAGACCAGTTTGAAGCTGGCTCTATTTGTAATGCTACACACAAAAAACCCAAATCAATAGTGCCCTTTATATATATTTTTAAAGACACAGATTTTATGTAGATGTCCCACTAAAACCTACAGATGCTTTAACGAAAAAAAGGAATATGTTGGTTAGTAAACTTTCTGTACCCTTTCATAGCCATTTTTGACAGGCTGAATTATTCTCAATCAGAAGTGAGGAGACCTGTTTTAATTCTACTCAGGTTTCAGTTATTTGGTTTGGCTGGGAGGCCTTTACAGAACCTGAAAATGTTGAGTACCTCATGATTTTGCAGTGGATCGACAAATTTGTATTCCAGCAACAACATGGACAGCCAGTGAAGAGGAGTGAGAAGGAGAAATATGGAGTTTGATGCACCCACATTTTTCTACCCCTTATCACTGTTAATTCTAACTGGCTAATTAAAATCAAATCTGTAGATTTCTAAAGCAGAAAGTCACTGGAAGTGGGAGTCTAATTTTTTTAGGCTGCTTGTAGAAGTTCACCTTAATTTTTCCTTCTCTGGTCAGAATTGCTAGATAAAATAAAAATTCAGGATCACCAAGCTCAGTGTTTTTTCCATTTATAAATAGCCTTTTATGTCTTTTGGGTACTAACTTTATTAGGGCAGTTTCTACATATTTCCTGCTTCTTCTTACTAATGGATACAGATCTTATTTGTGGGAAAAAAAGATAAATGACTCTGGCCAAGGGCATTGGACTCTGGTCCTTAGCAGATTTCAGTCTGTTGCCCAGGTCTGGAAATTGATTATCTGAGCAGTGTGGAAAACATATCCAATTAATACAGTGCATCAAGTTTCACTGCAACAATAAGAGCCACTGCAAATTCACTAATCCACTTTGGAAACATCTTGTTAATGCAGGGGAAGTAACTACTTCTGTCATTATTTTCTATTAACATATTTGTTTTTTGTATAAAAAAGTATTAGCAACTTAAAATCTTCTGAAAAATGTCAGAAATGAAGGACAAGTATGTATTAATTTCCCTGACATGGAAACTGTGAGGATGTTTCATCCCTCCAGGGAAAAAAAAAAACCACAAAAACACATGCCAGAAAATCCTGTTAATTCATTGCTTGAGGTATGTGAATCACTCTGGGAAATCTGGACAAATAATTAAAAAAAAAAAAAAGAAACCTGCCTGTCAGTGTTTGGGGTAATACCTTTATGTGGCTCAGAAAGCTGATACTCTGTTTAGGCAGCGCTATATTTCAGGAGGTACTTTTTCCCAAATCTGTGTCTGTAATCAGACTTGTGGTATCAATCTGATACCAAGGATTGCTGTTCACACTGAGCAGCACTGTCATCTCCAGGTTGCCTCATCTGTCGAAAATCCTTGTTGATTCTGGTGGGAGTGCTGGAAGGATAGCCTAGTAGCACAATAACGTGATCTCTGCCTTGCCGTTTAGTCATTTACATTATGCTAAAGCTAGACATATCCAGATTCTTTCCAGCTCAATTTGGTGTTTTGTTCTGCATCTCTGTTTCTTAACTATGACACTCTATTTTGATAAAGACTAGCTGAGCTCCCTTAGTATTAACAAAAAAAATTATCATACTTGAGATATTATGGAAATATCAGCTACATAAATAAAAGGATTGAAAGATTAGAAGCTTAGTTACGTATTAACTATCTGCAATTATTTGTTTTCTAATTTTTTTCCTTTTTAACCTTTAATAATGAAAATGTTAAGAAAACTAGACAGTTCCTGCTCTGTGGGTAATCTCAGAATATTACTAGTAATATTTTAGTTGGGTATTTTATTGCAGGAAGGACTTTCTAAAACAATTAACACTTGTTCTAAGGTCTTTATCACCATATCTATTCTATTGCACTTTTACATTGAGAAACAAAATTGATTCTGGACTTCATCCAGTCTAATTTTCCAGTAAGTGGCAAACAGTATGTGTCTTTGAGCTCCAATGAAAAGTGTCTGAATAGGAAGCAATGCAAGTCATCACTAAGACAAACATTGCCAATGCTCTTCATATGTTCCAAGAGATAAGATGTTGCTGTTCTGCTTTCTGTTTTATAGACTATTGTTAGATTTTGAGTAAGAGGATGGTTTTTTTTTAGCATTTTCTTCTTTTTCTTCTTCTGAAAAACTTAGAGAAAGCTAAAATCTCTGCAGGTATTCTTGTATTTATAAGCTTCAACTTCATTGAACACTACAAATAAACTCCTGCATATTTGATTTCTATCAGTGCTAATGCCTATTAGTGCAATAGTTAGCCCATTACTCCCTCCTCCATTTTATTTATTTGTTTGTTTCTAAAAACCACACTGAAATGTGGTATAAAAAGCTTTACAACAAAAAGAATTTTTAAAAAATAATCCATTCCTAAAATCCATTCAAAAACAAAACATCAGGGGGGAAGGCGGGAGTTGATTTTCTAGTGCTAAACCTATTTAAACAATAAATTTTCATGGTAGTTTAGACAAAAGACAGTGGATCAGCTTCACTCTTTTCTGTTAGGAAGATTATATTCAATACTCACCATATCTGTAATTGACAAGGCGTTTTTGTGACAGTTGTTGGTCTCTGTACAAGGGTATCTTCCTACATAAAAAAAAGGAACAAATACAGTAGACTATAATAACTATCTTATGATATGTCACTGTATTTTACAGTTAAGCAGCTTTATAATGTGCACAAGATTTTTCTAATTTTGGCATTTAATTTCCATTAAAATAAAATGGGGAGTTAAGCACCTATGTGTTTGTAGTTTGGACAATCATGGCAATGTTACATGTTTCTTTGTACACTACACAAATTTTTAGTTTCTTAAGTTTCAAAGTAATTTCTCCCATGCTAAATTTAAGCACATACAGAAATGTTAGTATGTTTAAGCCCCAAGTAAGCTATCCGCTTTTCAAATGCTCTGAGGACTTTTTAGGTTAATTTAAGGAGGATGTAGGTATAATACACTTTGAGAAATACCTATGTCTCATCATTATTTCTTGTATCCCATTACTGTTCCAAACAGATTAAACTAGCATATAAATGATGATTACTTAAAAAAGAAAAAATATTTCTTTTTATATTTTTTTTAATCAAATCAGAACACAGGAGACTCTATCAACAGTGAAAGTGGAATGTGAAGATCTGAAAAGATGGATGCTCACACAAGCCCACATACAATTCGGCATAATTTAGCTGAAATGTGAGTGTTATTCACCAGCAAATGAGGTGTGCAGTGAGGTGAAAGTCATTGGTTCTGATTTAATGGATTTGCATATTCCAAAGTTAACAGCAGCTGCAGATGGATAAATGATTTTTAAGAGTAGCAATGGTATGAATCATTCTCAGGAAGCAGTATGCTTCAACTGGCCGTCTTTGGCATCTCGGTTCAAGATCCTAGCTTTATACCCAAGGCAGCATCATACAGTTGCCATTCCTTGACGTTGTAACAATGGGATCCTGGGTACCTGGTACTCTCCAAGTTAAATGTTTGTTGACTCCTTTTTCTGAAGAAAGGAAGAATTTGTTGGTGTTTTGACCAGTGTTACATCATCTGAAAATAAAATGTGTTTAGCTTGTTTATTAAGTGAGGGTGTCATACTTACTGTGTTTGGCTATCTTGATACCAGACCTTTGGGTGCTAACTGTTCTGAAGGGGATTTCAAATAGCTATGGTGCCAAAAAATAATTTCTTTAGTTAGTCACTGACACCTAGGTAAGTTTGAAAATTTACTATATAAAAAATCATGTCTAAACATGAGTTACCCTTAAAACCCTAATCTCATTCAGTAATATGCAAAAATTTTATTTTACCATTTTGTAATGTTTTCAGATAAATACATCTCAACTACTGTGAAAGGTGCTCTGAGGTGGCCTGTTTGACTTTGCATTGTGATACAGTTAGTGATGCACATCATCTTCTGTCTGTAGGTATGGTGGACAAAAGCCTACCACCCTCAAGCTCATCCTGCACTGTTGTTGCCACATCCTCTTGAAGATTGCTGCTTTATGGGTTTTGCTGGATGAGCTGCTCCTCTGATCGCTTTCTAATATATTTCAAACAAAAAGTGCCAGGTTAGCAAAGATCACCTTTGAGACTGTTTAAATTAGCCTGGCTTGTTTAGTCTGGAATGGAGCAATCTCTTGAAAATACTTGAAAGGACAGTATTTTTTGCGAAGCAGGCAGTTATAAACAACTGAGAAAGGGACAGGGATGATAGCCATTTATCTGATACAATTTCAGCTGGAAGTTGACATGTGTCTCCAGCTTCAGGTTGTACAGGATATATAAATAAGTTGGTCTGTTACTAAGGTTCTTGATTTCTCTGTCTTTGAGAGTTTTAGAAACTAATAGATGCAGGTAGCAAAGACAGATAGTCTTTGCTAGAGTAGAGAGTAGACTCCAAAATTTCATTAAATCAAAGGTGTGAAAGGTATCTGGACCTTGTATCCAAAATAGACACAGGAGAAAACTTGTGGGGGTACAGCTCCCGTCAGGACTGGATGAATAATGATTTCACAGAGGGTATTAGAAGCAAAGTGCTTGTATGGAATTTAATAGAGGATTTGCCATCAAAGAAAGCTCTTTCTCCAAACGCAGAAACTTTATGGATAAGGTGAGAATTGGCAAAAGTCAAGTTGAGATAGATATTGTAAACTAAAGCTAACAACCAAAGGTGCAGTAAAAAAGAGCAAGGAGTAGCAATCCAAATAGGACTCAAAACTAAATGAGTGATCCTTAGGCTTCAGTACAAATGAAGATGCTGAACACAGGGGCAAATGTGCAGTGACGGATGGGAAGGATGAAACTGCAATGTGGAAAAACTGTGGAAGCAGAACTCAGATAATTAACATTTCTGAAATCAGGGTAAATTTCATAATCATCACCTACGAATTTGGAAGAACTCTGGTACATGAAATCTGGTTTACAAATAGTTTAGGCCAGTCACACACAAAGAGGAAATGGTGCATGTTGTATTTCTATTTAAGAAAGAGTTGTGATGTATAAGTGGACGCAGAAGAAGTGTTAAAGGAAAACAGCTGATATATTTCAATAACTTTTGCAGGGCTATTAAATACAGGCATCCCCTGTGCATCAGGGAATTCCTGACTCACAAATCTTGAGAGGTTAGGATAACAACCTACAGAAGTATCACTGCTTCCATGTCCTAATTTTATGGTCTTTCTCAGACACCTGTTTTTGACAGCTGTCAGTGAGAAGGTCATGAGCTAGATAAGCTTTTGGTCAGACTCTCCACAAGTGTTCTTTTGTTCTGTTGGAAAGTAAGGAAAAGTCTTTATAAAAGCTACATTGGAACAGACTAATGACCTGTATTTCCCTGATGAGATATCAGATTTCCTAGTTACAAGATCTAATTCATCTGGATTTCATAGCTCTTCTAATATTGTAAAGTAAATGAGGATGTTAAGGAAAAAGTGAAAGGGAAGTGGCCATGGATAAGATTCAGATCACCTCATGCAGGAGCATCTCATGCATGGATAGAAGAGTTCATCAAGGATGGGTCTGGAAGGTAGTTTTATTTAATATGTCCACTGACAAGCTTGGCACATATATAGGACTAGGCCAGTGAAATTTGATGACAGTAAGGTAGGAAACTTTATTGCTACAGAGGAAGATTGGAATATTCTACAAGTAGTCTGACCCTGAGAACTGGAGTCACAGCTCTGGGAAGAAATGTAATAAATGCAGAAAGCAAGGTTGCTCACTTGAGAACTAACAAGAATTTATGCTCTGAATTGGGAGTTCATCAGTTGGAAATGACAGAGGCTAAAGATTTGGGTGCATCCATCAATCACTGGCAGCTGCAGAAGGCAACTGTGTTTTTTGGAGACCCTCAGTCGGGGAAATAATTCCACTAGAAACAGGGAAACGTTAGTGTCATCATGCAAGGCATTAGTAAGGCATTGCCTGGAAACACAATGTTCAGTTCTCATCACCCATGCTCAAGAGAGATGAGCACAAAATGAAGCAGACATGCAAAAAATGTCCTGAAATAATCAGAGGAATAGAGAAACTACTTCATAAGAGGAAGAAAAAAAAGAAGAATTGTTGTTTATTGTCACAGAAGGTGAATTGGAGAGGATATGATCACCCCCTCTGTACAGATACTGCACTGAAATAAATGTGAGGAGAGAGATCAATTAACACAAGAAAAATGTAAACTAAAAGCAAATCCTTTAAAAAGGAAATAATCCCTTATCATCAGTGATGCTAAATTCTAGATTAATTTTCCAACAAAAAAAAATGTAGGCAGCATAAGGTAGAACTCAATCTCTGATTAAAAATTTTAGGACTTTGTTACCTGTGATGTCAAGAGCCTTGAGTCAGTTGCTCAAGGAGTCTGATCCACAGTTGTGTTTCTATGTCAGCAGATATGTTGTGGCTGGAGTGGACAAACATTTGAAGTGAGATTAGAATGGGACGATATTAGCTCTCTGAAAACCTCAAATCCTTTCATAGCATCTGACTAAAGCTTTTCTGCTAATAACTGCCATTTCTTGGCTTAAATGGCTTAAATTGAACTGTTCCTTCCAATTTTCTTGAAAACATAGATAACTTCTTACTGAGTCTTGGGAAGAAAATGGACAGGAAAGCAGTGAGTGGCCCTTCTCTGCTGATTTGCAGCGAGAGAAGGCTAGAGAGCAAGCAGCTAACTTGCACCAGCAATGTATTTTTGTTCACGCTTCAATACTACAGTAAATTTCAAGGGAAGAATGTGCAGCCCTGCTCCCACAAGAGTTGTGAAATGACACAGACATGATCCTGAGAGCTCATTACATATTTTCGTAGGATGAGCAAGTACATAAAGAAACTGTGGATAATTCACGAGCAGAAACAATGTGCATAAACTTGTTGAATAAATTATTTCCTAGAAATAGGTCCTACTCATATAAACACAGTGCAATAAAGTATCTTTTAACTGAGGAATAAGTACTGTATACTACCAGTGATTTCAGTACTAAATTCTCTCTTTATCTCAAACTCCCAAGGTTGTGCAATTAAAAAGGGGCAGACCCAGCTGAAATGCAACATTAATACCCACAGCATTTTAATAAACTACAAATCCATTTTATTGTATGAATCAGATCTTTACGCAAGGACTTCTAATTATTGTTTATTCCAGGGAGCTATGAAGAATGACAGTATTGCTACCTATTGATGAGGCTTTAACGGAATAATTCAGTACAGCATCATTAGTGAATAGATTTAAATTCAGAAGTATTCTATGTTGCCTCAGTTGTTTGCTATTAAGGTTAACAGTAAACATGAGACAGAAAGCAAGTTTTTGACTCAAGAAAGATAACTTGTAACTACCATCAGACCTTTACAACAATTGACTGACTGATATTGACTGAAGCCCTTTATTTATCCAAAGTACAGGTGCAAGTTTCTTCGTCCCAGTCACAAGGGCTGTATATTTGTACAAGTGAATGTTCTCTGGAACAGTACTGCCTTTGATGCTCTCCTATACCATTGCGTAGGGGATCCAGCATTTTAGATCATAATGCTAGCTAATCCTTTCAAGGAAGTTTTAGAAATGCTGAAAAGTTGGATGAATAACTACTACATTTTCCATAATTGTCAAGATTCCTAATTTTCTGTTGAAAATAAGAGGAAAAGAGGACCTATGTAGGACCTGATTCCTTTGAGCCCATGTGACTGAAGAACTTAGATATCTAAGTTCATTTTAAAATTATAGACAAATGACATGTTCATAGTCTAGGGGAGCTGAGAGGGGGCTTTTTTTTTGTTTGTTTAAATTCCAAATAAATTAACGGTATTTCTAGCAGGAAAGGGTTCCAGGCTTTGTTTCCAGTCCCATTCTTAGTAGTATTTCTGGATTTTCATTACTGAAGAATTAATGCATAAGACATTCAAAGACCAGGGACCAGAGCTTAGGTCTGTCCCTATTTCATCTATACCATCCAGGCACAAACCTACAGACCTCCTGTACTATTTTCTTTTGGGCTCTTTGTATGTGAACATTCAAAGGTAATAGCTGAAATCAACTGCAGATGGAAATTTCAGTATAATCAGTGGTGGAGCTGTACAAGAAGCCTCTGCTCCTAACTTGGAAACCTGGGCAAAGTAAAGTGTCTTTGGTCACTTACATGCATTTAAAAATCTGACATATAGAAGACCGAGCTGCTTTAAAGTCACCAGAGCTGACATTCCAAAGACATTTTAGCATATTTGAGAATGTTAACTCCTAGTCTTAAAATGTCACTAAGGTTTGAGCCTCTAGGGATCTCAGCTTTGCTGCTGTTGGTAAGTTTGAATGAAAATTAGCAATACAAACAGTGAAGACTCCAGATATAGGAAGGTAGATCAGCCTCTCTTTGACCTCTCTGAAGCTACTGACAAAAGACCTTATTCTTTTCTCTTGAAATCAATGCATTTTTTTGGCATTGATTGCAGTGGGAACATGATTGAGCCCAAAGGTGTTAATTAGTGCTTATTGGGATAATGATTTTGATGTGGACACAAAAGCAGCTCTTCAGTGCTTTGCAATGTTAATGAATCTGAAAAGCAAGGAGAGTGCAATAGGAATAAACCTCAAATAATGCCACTCAGAATGAGACTGTCTCTGCTGTGAATAGATTCTTTTCATTTTATTTTTTCTTCTGATTTGTGACAACTGTATTCTGAACTTTGTTTAACTGTGCTGGCAAAAGGCCACAGTATACGCATCCTTTTTAAAGACAGCTGCAATATCTTCTCTCCTGAGAAGTGATGACAAAGAACATTATGCCACATGAATTTGACAGTTTATGATGATAACTCACTTGGGCTTCCTTAAGTACAGTGGGAAACCCTAACATCTGTAGTATCAAGTCCCAGTTATCAACTGAAACTCCAGTTTTAACACCAGGCTATAGAAACTGTGGCAATACAGAAACATCTTTAATTTGGATTTTAGTGCCAGTGCCTTTCAGTGCTTAGCCAGATCTCTGTGTGTTGTGTTTAACTTGCAATCTCACTTCAGCTGCTTCATGAGACCCTATTCCACTCCTCAATATCTTCTAGCCCTTTTTTTGGCCAGGATCAAACTGGCACAAAATAAATAAAACAGTAACGGAGGAGCAAACTGAAGCTTATGTGCGCATGTAATTTAACATAGTGATTAATATTGCTGTGACACAGGGTAGTATATAGGTATCTGATAAAACACTGGGAGCCGCATGGGTCTTCTCTTAGTCCTGTATAAGAGAAAGCATCATGAAGCAGCATGAAGTCCATATTTCACATGGTAGCAGGATAACAACACACCAGGTGGAGGCTGTGGAAGGGTTTTCTCCTTAAAATCCCATTATGGATAAAGTATGAAGGGGGCAAATGCAAACTAACGGAGAAACGGAAACTCATCAGTAATTATGCGGTTAGTATTTTTACCTGAGGAGTGCTGAAAGTACCCATAGAAAACTTCTGAGAGGAGGTGAGAGAGTCTGTATCAATTCCTGTCAGTGTTCAGGGACCAGATCAGGTGTGGAGCACGTGGGGCAACCCCACTGAGACAGTGGCTTTCTGCATGCCTACAGGGAGCTGAAATTGGTGTATCTGTTCTAGCCATTGACACCATGGGAAAACCCAGGTATTTTTTATTTACTGTCAGCTTTCACAGTTGTATTTTTAACAGTAGGACCTCATGCTCTTGAAATGATATACAGGACTGCATTCAGGCCTCAGTTATACCTTTGTAACCCCACTGAATTCAAGTAGTAACTCAGGAGAGAGTCTAGACCAATATGGTTTTATCAAATGCAATCTCACTGAGAGCTCTATTTATAAATGGATTTTTTAGTTAGTAAAGTGAAATAAATGTCCAGTAAATGTCTCAGAAAGCTATTCCCTTTGAAGAATAAAATAAACATTTATAATAGAGTAAACAAACAGCACTAGCAAGAAAAACAGCAGGTAATATCAGAGATGTGCCAAAGAAGATAAACCCCTCTATTTGGTCTTAATATTTTTAAAACAGTCTATGTCAGTCAATGTGTCTTAATGTGCTGTTGTGTTATCTCAACAACTTTGGTACTGTATCGCTACTACTACTACTACTCTTTTGCCCTCAGGAATTTGCTTATACAAAATATAACTGAACTGAATATAATAGAGCTGAACCAGAATTAGCAAGTCTCCATCCATTTTAGAAATATTGAAGCTGTGATGTTAACCAGGCCTCCAGCTTTTTCCCTTTACATTACAGTGATAAGAGCTGTTCCTGGAAGCCTTAGTTGATGTAACATTAAAAAGTATATGCTTTTTAGCTGTCTACATTAGTAATGGCATTATTTTTAGTGTATTTATATTATCTAAAAGTATTTCTCTCAAGGGTAAGAATAGGTCATGATTTAATTCCTACTATTTACTCCTTTTATTATTTCAGTGACCAGTATCAAAATCCATGATGGAGCAGGTTCTAGGCAAACAAATGCTATCAGGAAGACTGTCCTGTGCTGCTTAATTTTTTTTTCAGAATCGCGTAGCTTCCTTGAATGCTGTGTAGTGGCTTTTACTTTCTTGGTGGCTTGTTCTCCCACTGAAGACTGAAAGATTAAGAAATGCACCTCCTATTAGTATTACTGGAAGGTGTGTGCTTAAATCTTCCTAGGAATCAATGCAGGAAAAAAACCTATCTAATTAAAGCTAATCTATGTTGCTAGAATACCAGCACTCCAAATATTAATTAAGTTTTGAGGCTCAGGAACAACGTGCCACTCATCAAGAAAAACATCCAGTTTAATACTGGAGGAGCCTAGGTTGCAAAGGTCCTATTGATGTCAGTGGAATGCAGGGCCCAGCCTTCTGGAAAATGCTTAAAGCCTTCCAGTAGAAGTCCCTAAATTAAGGGACTAATCTCTCTGATAAGGAAAGAGTCAAGGGTGCATTTGTTTGGTAAAAGCTAGATCCAGACTCTTGTCCAAAATTTGAATATTCTCATAAACACCGCATACAAATAATATTAAGAATAAATCTGAGTACTTTCCTGGTGTGAAAAGAACAAAGTGTAAAGAGCCAGATAGATAACAGATAGAGCTTCGTAAATAATATTGCAGACACAGTAACAAAAGGAAGCCCTGTGAGTCCTGAAAAGCAACACAGTCTGGTTCAATAGCAAATTCTAAGGGTATTGTTGTAACAGGGTACTGATGGACTGGAGCCTCTCAGCCAGTTATAAACACAGTGCCTAAAAGGTGCTGTGAGTCAAAAAGTCCTCTTGTTCTCTCATGTTGGGCAACCACATGTGAATTAGCCCAAATCGTTTGACCTGGCTATGTTGCTTGCAGAATTCTGCAAGAATGATACGCCACATTCGCCCGCTTCTTCTCCTGAGCCCTGATGCCTGCTGCAGAGGGTAGAGCAGGACACACATACTCTCCAGGCAACAAAAACCTACCTCAGACCAGAATATTCATCTCTTATGGCTATTGTTCACATGAAAAGTCCTAATTAATTCAGCTGAGCTACGTATGTGAATAACTGTTTTTGAGTTGTCAGTGAAGGCTAAACAATTTAGACTTTAATTCACCACATGTCTGATCAATAGCCACCAGCATACCTGGATGATATGGCTAATTAAACAAGTTACTTTTGCTAGCATAAACAGTCTGTATGGAAAAAAATGCAGTGTGTTAGGGCTGGAATACTGCAGACAGTTTGTCAGGAATTTTGGTTTTCTTTCAGTCTGCTAAGAAAATTTTTCTCTGAGCTCCCAGTCTAGTCTTCCTCCCTTCCTCCCTTCCTCCCTTCCTCCCTTCCTCCCTCCCTTCCTCCCTTCCTCCTTCCCTTCCTCCCTTCCTCCCTTCCCTCTCCTTTCTTTCTCTCCTTTCTGTACATGTAGAAACTGTTTACAAAGAAGAAACACCAGGATGTCTAGGTATTTTCTTCAGAAAGTCTAACTGTACTGATGGTTTTGATTACATGGCCTTTTAGACATATACTTTTGTATTTCTTATTTTCCGTGTTAAGTTATGCTTTTACTAAGTACCAAGCTCACTTAAATTAAGGTAAATGGATCTTTTGAATATTAAATGCATGTTTTAGCAACACATTAGACACTGCCTGTGTATTTGGTGCTGTTAATTAGATTCTGTCAGTAAAGCAAAGAGAAAAGCCATCTACTGAATTTACTTCATCACCAGTTCACAAGTTCATAATCTGACATGACCATTCAGTGAAGTGCTCTGCCCATCTATAAATGAATGTAATCTTAACCTGATATAACAGAGGTACCACCATGCCTGAGGGTAACAGAACAACCATTTCACACCTTTCTGTTCTTTTTAGTTTTCCCACTTGCATTTATTTTGAAGAAAATTATTTCACCAATCTCAGGTCAGCATAAGGATATGTGGTTTCTTTCTTACTAATGAAGTAATCACAAATTTGTTTACATCATGTTTTACACTGTTATAATGGCAAATCTGGGCTTTCTGATTAATTTTATTGTGTATCAATTTATATTTAATAAAAAAGAGTTCAACCTATTTTTTTCATAAAGCTTGTGTGAGATTAATAAAAGTAACCTTAAATTATATGTTTATTTATAAAGTGGAAAAGATAACTTCTAAATAAAATTGTGACATTGACAAGCTCGTGCCTCAAAAAGGTGATAAAAATTTGAATTTGTACTAAGATAGATGTTTAAGATAGATCCAATAAATGACTTTCTAGTACTACCTTTTTGTCTTCCTTGATTAAAAAGGGGGAGTTCAAGTTACCTGAAAGAGGTTCAAGAACATACATTTAAGACATCTAAGTTGTGCTAGATGAAACCTACTTAAATGTTTGATATATTTCTTTCTGAGATAGTATAGTTAAAATCCTTCCGTCTCTTTGTCTTGGCTTCTGTAACAAAACTGTTTTGAATTCTAAGTCTCTCTTAGGGGCTGAGGTTCCTTCTGTTTGCTTTACTAAGTAAAAATGCCAGTTGTCTGAGCCAGATTTACTCTGTGAAGCATAGATGGAAAGGAACCATTTGGTTCCTCAGTTCCACCTGCTGCTACTGCTGGCAGCCTGGGCATATAATCCATTTCCCAAACTGATCAAGCTTAAAACTAGTTCATTTTTTTCCCCACACTATTCCTGTTGGGAAGCTACTCCAACATGTTGTTTTTCTGATGGCTGAAACCTCCTAATTTCCATCACAAATGCTTTCATGGGCGCTTTATTCCTGTTGGTCATTTTGCTAACATTATCTTTTGCACAAATAGCAGGTTAGTCTTAACACGGTTCATCCTCTTGCTTTTAGTCTGTAGCATAAGACCTTGCATTTTGCCTTCTTGAAATCCAATCTGTTTTTCTGAGGACATTACTTGTCATAATCCTTGTCTTCCTCTATGCTATTCCAGTCTGTTTTATCCAGCTCTTCAACAGATTTGACTCTCCTTTTCACAGGTCATTAAACAGAAGCTAACTAAATTCAGAAATGTATCCACTTTGTTACACTTTCTTTACTATCAGCAATATCCTAACCCTAATTCATCTTCAGGAAGAGGAGTAGAGTAGATGACCACCTGGAGTTTTTGGTGAACAGCCAGGAGATTCTGTGGTGGAGGTGCTCCATCAGTTTTCCATTCAAAAAAACATAGACAAGAAACATTCCTTCTTCCCCAAAGCTCAACCCTTTTAGAATTATTCATTTAATGAACAGTAGATTATCCCAGCTGGGGATCACTTGTGGTAAATGGGAGAAATCTAGGTGGCAGAACCAGATTCAGAAGAGTTTTGCTGAGGATTGTCAGGAAAGGCACAAAGCTTTTAAAGATTTGGCTAGGTCATCCATCTTTACATACTAAAGGGACTGTACAGTTCCCACATATCTGGTCAGTATGACCATGAGTGTTTTCCTTATCAAGATACTGGGGAAATATTTTGTCTTTGGATTGCCCCTTCACATCTTCAAAACAATTACAGGATTTAAGGCAGGGTCTGCACACAGTGTATGCTAGATCAATGCTTTCTATTGATACCATATGTCAATTACAACTGACCCTTGATTCCTATGCTGTTTCATACTCTTGTGATGTATTGAAGGAGTCAGTCTTACATACGTGATTTCCTAAACTGAACACAGCCTTGGATGATACTTGAATAAGGAGTTAGCAGTGGTATAATAGAAGTACAAGTTGCCATTTGCTTTGGAAAAGGGATGCAGAGAAAACATGCTCTCAAGGCTTGCTAGAAGACCATAGGGGAGAAAGTGAAAGAAAAAGTGGGGAGCACCCTGACAGATCTATGACTTATGGATGTTTCGCATGCTTTTGCAGAGCTCATAAGGAAGAAAAGATAAAAGGGGCTAAGCCTGCCAGTTTGGGCTGTGTTCTTGGTAATAAGGTAAAGACAATCAATTTAAATACAATATTGTATGATCATATGGTCACCTCAGATTTTGTTTTATTTGTGGCCATTCTGTTGTCAGAAGAACACTATTTTCTGCCAAACTGGCACTAAATTTCATGGCCATATGGAAGGTGATGTAATTTCACCTTTGCCAAATGTTTTGCAGAAATTTAAGATTGATTTAGCTTGGAATTTGGGGATTTGGGGGATTGCTTGTTTGTTTGTTTAGGAGGGGTGCTTTTTGGCTTCAGCCTCAGCATTTGAACAGCATGGGCAGAAACTGAAATCAAGATGGTAGCATCTATTCCATCGAGAAAAGATGGCAAGCACTTTGACTATCTCTGTTCATTGATTAGGATTCTGAAAGGCTGATTGGGAAAACTGTTGATGTGTTAATGAGACTGTTAGCTACTGTGAATTTTTTGAGATGAAGACTTGTTCTAGCTTAAAAGTTGATGATTCATATTTTGAGCATGGAAGCAAAAGATAGAGTCGGCACACTGGATCTGAATAATGTGGGTACCATCTCTTACGCGACTATTTCAGCTTTACCTTTTTTTTTTTTTTTTTTTTAGTGTTGTGGTAAATCAGAAGACACCTTAAAAAGTTTCTAAACCAGCATTTTATGGCAAATAAATGGATGTCCAGTTTTAACTCATTTTTGCAAAGCCTAAGCACATCTTTTCTCTTCTTTACAAACATTTAGGTTCTACTAGATGATAATCCACTGAAACTAATTCCTGTTCACACCTATGTTGAAACTGATGATGTGCTGACAAATGACTTGTGTAAGTTTGCTTTTGTGTCTCTAACCCTGCAAAAGCACCTTGTTGGAGCTTAGATTTTGTAAATAATGTGGAAGCCACTATAAATTTTCATCTAACAAATGCCTTTTTTTCCCCAAATTAAATATTTTTCTGTTCCACGTCAGGACAATAAGAGGTACAGAGCCAAGGTTGTTTGAAAAGATGCAAAAAGACAATCCTAGATAAATACTAGGTAATAGGATAACTGATATTTCAAAACAGAGGATAGAGATTTCACCCTTTCTCCTCTCCTTTTAATTTTGTTCTACAGATGGCAAAATTGCCCAAGAAATGTCACTGCACAAATAGAAGAGAAAAGGCCAAAACTGTGAGTAATTTTTTAAAAGTATTGTTTGGTATTTGCCAAGGAGGGCATAAGTTAAGGTGAATGGTTCAAACAATCTGTGATTAAAGACCAGCCCTACAATTGGAATAAGAGAAAAGAAAAAGAAAGAGAAAAGAAGAGAAAAGAAGAGAAAAGAAGAGAAAAGAAGAGAAAAGAGAAAAAAAAAAAAAAAAAAGAAAAGAAAAGAAAAGAAAAGAAAAGAAAAGAAAAGAAAAGAAAAGAAAAGAAAAGAAAAGAAAAGAAAAGAAAAGAAAAGAAAAAAAAAAAAAGATGTTTTTAACAGATCCCTAGGTAGTCTGGAATGGCACAATCATTGGATTAAATTCAGAGAGTGAGACTGGCTACAGTTTTGAAAGTTGGAACAGAGTGAAAGAAGTGAAGTGAAAAATAAGTGGTGTAATTCTTGCTTAGCTTTTCTGCATAAAAAGAAGATTCTTCTGTGTTCAAGATGGCCTAGCTCATAACACTGAGTGCACAAAGCAGTCACAGGAATTACAACTGAGTTACAGTTCAGAGCAGTAAACAACTGAATGACTGAAAGATGAGAAATGCTCAGACTCTGAGAAACCTTTGCTAGCTGCTGTGTGGGATTAGAGAATTTTAATTACATCTCTATCGGACAACGCTTTTGAGACTCATCATTATTCAACAGTGTCGGCAAAGTCCAATCAGATTTGGAAAGGGTAAAGCTTCCAACATGAAAATTCTTGCCTGTATGTTAAATTTGGAAGTCAGTGATGTGAACAATATGGTGTGTGCCAAATAAGGATTGACAGAAGTGCATCAGCATTAGGAAATGCATACTGTTGAAAGAGACAGTGGTAGAAGGAACAAAGAATTCATTTTCTTCAGAGAAATGCTGTTCTCACCGTCCTATGACAATTCTGTGTACAATATTTTGCTTGTTATTATTTGGGTGGATAATTTTTTTTCAGGAAGGCATATGATGTAGAGTTATCTGTGTACTTGAAGAGGTGGAGAGAGGAAAAAAAATGTCTCATGACAGAAATATCAACTGGCTGATGTTAGAAACCAACATGCGGAAATAACAGGTGTTAAACACAGACCTATTATTAACTTAACATTTCATAGTAGCTTTGTGATTAATTTTGGTCACCAAAACAGTGGACTATATTCATGGACCAAGTGAAACATTTTAAAAAGTGTCACCTGTGTTGTTAAATCAAGTCAGTACTTGGGAAACCATGGCAAGTATCTGGTAAATGCTGGGAATAATAGCTAAATACCACAAAGCAAAATGCATATTGCATATTATTGGTGCTCATTTGTGTAAAAAAAATGGAAATAGCTAAAAACTAAGCTGAGAAAGTCTGAATGAATGTCAAAGAGATGAAAGATTTCATTTTGACCATTTGGTCTACATCAAATGGGCCTACTGAGCTCATTACAAGATAAAGAATGAGCTCCTTTTATCACATACTGAAATTCTGACCTTAAAGTAACCTCTGAAAGCAGTATTCTCCTTTGCCCATAGGGGAAAAAAAAAAAAAAATTAAAGGATATGTTAGGCTTAGTGTGGCCAGACATCTTTACCACCACATGATACATTTTTAAGATCTCTCTGAGAGTCTCATATTTTTGCATTTTAATTTATATTGATTGATGTAGAAGTACTTCAGTGTTTGATAATGTAAATGTTTCAGAGTTTGTAAAAGAGTTATTCTTTTGAAGGGTCTGAGAACCATCTATCGTTCACATGATAACATAAGGAAAAATGTGGGCAAGACAGAGCCATAAACTCCTAGAGATACTGCAGAAGATTAGTCATTAACATGTATTACAAAGGCATTTTCATTGAAACACCAAAATAGAGTCATGGTCTGGATACAGAAGGGCCAGTTAACTGTTTTCCCTGTTTGTTTTATTTTAGATTTTGCCTTTCTCTTTGTATAGACCCTGTTCTTCCTGCCCAGCACACAAGATATTTAAAGTGATGTCTTTTTCAGTTTTTTAGTCAGAACATTCTCTTTTCTACAAATTAGAACCAGAGCTGTTACATCATTACTATTAACAATATTCAGGTTAAAGAAATATTCTAAACAGTATGACTAAAGTTTACTCAGACGAGTTATTTCCCTATGAATCTGTTTGCTGCTGCATACCTGTTTCACCACTAAAGATCATCGTAGGAATGAATTATTTTAATATGCGTGAAACTGTCAAAATAGTGACATTAGGATAACATTTACAAGTGATTTCTGCCTCTTTAAGTGCCTGTCAATCGCCATTCTACTAATTGCTGACCATTCTATAACGGGAATTTACAAATTATGCAATGCCCTCATTCCTCTGCTTGTCATAATTCTGATCTTATCACCATAGCTAACATTTTAGCTTTTTAAACTATGAAATAGGAATACCCAGAAATAACATGGACTACTTACTATCTAGTAACAATAAATATGTGCATCTCTATTTGATCTTGTATTAGAATTGTGTCCCTGAGATTGCACACATGCCTAAAATTCAATGTGTACAAAAGTGTTTGTTGTACTGACATCTAAGGTAGGAAAATTTCTGATAGTAAAATTAGCCACCTGTTAATGAATTCATATAATGAAAACCCCTGTACAGGAAGATGATTTATTCCTGCAGTAAAGAGAGCTGTGCTGTTCCTAAAACTAAACTGAATACAGTTAAATAATTTGAATGGCAGCTGCTAAGTAATTTAGAATTTGATCCATAATGTTAAGCAGTTTTTGAAGTTACTTTTAGTAAAACATCAGGTACAATTAAAAGTCAAGGCATGTCCATCTTCCCTGACTGATGAGAGCCATTTGAACAGAAAAAAGACCTTAGTGCAGCTGTTGCAGAAGGTATTATGTTGTACACAGAATTATTTTGAGATTAACTGCCAGAATAGTGGTGGTGTCATAGCAGAGTTTTTAATCTGAAAAATACTAACATTGTTCTAATTGGAAAATATCTAATCTTTCCAAACTTCTCCAGTTTGCAGTGAAGCTTCTCAGGTCTGTTTGTGAAATGTAATAGAAGTGTAGAGGAAGCACTCAATGTGGAAAATCATTTTGGCTGCAGCAGCCAGAGGTATTTCTGCATCTAGTGAAGAATATAGGTATCCTGTAAGATTTTATAGAAAAGGCCACAGCATATAGGCCTTTAAAAATATCACTAGATGCCTATCTTCATATCAAGGCCACTGAACACCTTTATAAATCTGGACCTATTTCTTTATCTAGAAATAAAGACTGAGTAGTATTAAAGATTGAGTACTAAAGCCTCCTTATAAAAAAAAAAGGAATCTCAGTGATGCTTCTTGTAAATATTTTAACTTCAGATAGATAAGAAGTACATTTTTTTAAATTTACTTAATCTCTGCATTAACTTCAATCTCCAGAAGGCATTTTCAGACTTTGCCACATACAATTTTCAGTAAAATATGATCACTTCTTCCAGCATGTCTCCTTAGGCTGTATGGTCTCATCTAAACTAGAGATGAGCATAGCAACAGTCTAGGGGCAGGTGGCAAAAGGGTATTCTGTCCATACAAGATATCATATTTCAATCACAAAAGCATCGACTGCACAGATCACCGTGCCCATACAACACCGTCTGTGTGGTGTTAACTTGTCCTTTCATGTTTGGCAGAATTTTCTAGTGCAGATGCATAATGGCTGTGGTTTATAGCATCTGTTTTCTCCCATTCTTGATTTAGTTATGCGTCTGAGGCAGAGAGGGTATAAGGTTTTCAAATACTGTAATCTTCCACTAGATACTGCCAGTGAGAGTACTATGACAACCCTCCAATACAAGATTTAGCTATGCTTTACTATTCTTAAATTGCTACTTATTTTTGACAGTAAAGTTTTAAATCAGTGTGGTTTTTATAGTGAGGCACTGTGCTGCAAGCGTACAAAATAAGTCTCACCTTATGAGGTGCAGTTTCTTTTACCAGGTGTCAAACGTCATCAGCTTACATTTTAAGTAGTTATCTCTGTATCTGTGAGGCCAAAGAAATACAATAGGTGGGTTTTCTTTGTTTGTGGGGTTTTTTTTTTCCCCCCAAGGTGCTGAGCACATACATCTTCCCTTTTCAGTTTCATTCAAATTCTGCATGTTTTTCACCTCTTAAAACATTCAAATGGATTTGAGTGTCTTTGGCCATCAGAAGTAGCAGCACACAGAAGGAGGGTAAGTGTAGATCCCAATGGTTTTCCCTGTTCACTTAGCATGGATGATGGATGATGTGAAACCCAGAAGGAATTCCCCTAGCCATAATGGAACAGCAATAAAAGGAGGGGCTTCAAAATGTCCAAAAGGCCCACTGGAACATCCTTCAGCAGTGCCCCTCAGCAGTCAGACAGACCTAATATTGCAAATCATTACTCTGGGTATAATAATATATATTCATGTTCCAAATTAATACATAAAAACTTTAATACTACAGTTACATTTTAAAGCAAAAAATCTGTCCCTGTTTCTTTAGTGTTAAACTCACCTTTCCAAAGTTCCTCTGGGTCCTAAAAGTGAGTCCTTTGTTATACCTTAAGCAGAATTTAGGGAGGTTAGGTCAGCATTCTGAGGTCTCCACTGGGAGGAAAGTGACAGTAGGCTTGGCGTTTCTTTCTCCTCTTTTCTGAGAGTCACATGGTGTTGATCCTGATGTAGATGACATCTTCTTCCTCAGCCTTGGGTCTGCTTTGGTTGATTTTTATACATTCTGTTAACTTGGTCTGCCTACATGCTATTTCTCTTCACTGGTTTCCAATTATTCAGTTTATTTATTCTCTTTGTTACCTCTAAAAACATTTGTTTACCTGAACAATTCCAAGTTGTACTTCTGGAGTGATCTTTGACCATTGTGACTTGTGTTTCCAGTACAGGACCTTTAGTATCACCATCTGTACTTTTAGTATCACCATCTGTACTTAGTATCAAGAGTCTGTACTCTTCCACACCACATTTTGTTCTAGAGTCGTTCAATGTACACAGAGTAAACACTTGTTATTCCTATAAATTAAAGCTAAACTAAAATAAATTTAGACATTAGTTATCTGATTGCTCGATAAATTGTTATCACAGCTGAACAAGAGAAGCCTAGACAAGTCTAGAGACCCTGCACTTGTCAGACCAACAAAAAACTTGTGGTCTTTAAGAAATAATAACAAAATATATTTTACTGGGCTACAGTTTGCCTGCTTCAGCTGTTTCTGGACCTTGTCATATTCTCTAAGGCTTTACACCAGAGTTTCAACCTTCCTTTTCATGTTGGGAGCAAATCATACTGGGAAGTGAAGCAGCTTTAGCAGGAGATCTGGGTGGTACCACATACTGTATTTTTAGGACACTTGTTTATTCAGAAGACCTGGAATCAAAGGTAGGCAAACCATCATCTGTACTAATTGCATTTGAAAAAAATGGGAGAATTCCAGCATAGTATCATCAACTTCTATAGCCAAAACCATAATCCATACCCACACAGACGAATGTGCATGTGTGATTCTGTTATGTGTCCAGAACTTGTTGGTGCAGTCACAGCCTTCATGGTTAGAAGCTGTCCTGACGGCAATTACACAGTAATGAAAAGTGCATGTTATTCTCAGGCGCGTGGTGGGGTACAGTGACTTTCTGTTTGGATTGAACCATAATTGATGGGTAGAGTATAAACATCTTCTCAGTGTTTTCCAGTCACTTACTTGCTATCTTTCTTTCCAGCAGTGCAGCCCTAATGAGTCCTACAGTTAAAACACCTAAAGATCACTAGTCATTTTGCACAGAATGTAGGTGCTGCATCTGAGGGCGTGAATCCCAAAAAGAAGCAAGGCATTGTGAAACTGACCCTAAGTTTCCCATGGGAATCTAGCTCTATAGAAACAGTTTTCTGCAAAAGACCTATACAATGTAATAAGGATTAAACAAATCTTATTAGCAATTCAAAGTTAGAAGGTAGAGGTAGAGGTAGCATCTTTTATTAGACCATCCACTAAAACTTGGAAAAACATACAAGCTTTCAGAAGCTTTTCTGAAGCTGTTATTTTATACTACTTATTCTAGAAACCCACAGGAGGTCACCTAAGGCAGATATCATGGTGAGATTCTGTTATAGACCACCCAACCAGGATGAAGAGGCAGGTGAAATATTCTATAAGCAGCTAGGAGAAGTCTCATGATTGCTAGCCCTTGATTTTGTGGGAGGCTTCAACTTACCAGATGTCTGCTGGAAATACAATGCAGCAGAGAGGAAACAGTCCAGGAGGTTCCTGGAGTGTGTGGAAGACAACTTCCTGACACAGCTGGTAGTGAGCCAACTAGGGAAGGCGACCTGCTGGACCTGTTGTTTGTGAACAGAGAAGAACTTGTGGGTGATGTGACGGTTGGAGGCCATCTTAGGCATAGCGATCACGAAACAATAGCATTTTCGATTCTTATATAAGGAAGGAAGGGAGTCAGCAGAACTGCTACCTTGGATTTCTGGAGGGCAGACTTTGGCCTGTTTAGGAGCCTGATTGACAGAGTCCCTTGGGAGGCAGTCCTGAAGGGCAAAGGAGTCCAGGAAGGCTGGACATTCTTCAAGAAGGAAATCTTAAAGGCACAGGAGCAGGCCATCCCTGTGTGCCAAAAGATGAGCCAGCAGGGAAGAAGACTGGCCTGGCTGAACAGAGAGCTTTGGCTGGAACTCAGGAAAAAA
>NW_008825409.1:4534457-4546796 GCF_000699105.1 Pygoscelis adeliae | reverse complement strand
GATAGTGCCCCTGTACTCAGCACTGGTGCGGCCGCACCTCGAATACTGTGTTCAGTTTTGGGCCCCTCACTACAAGAAGGATGTTGACGTGCTGGATCGTGTCCAGAGAAGGGCAACGAGGCTGGTGAGGGGTCTGGAGAACAAGTCTTCTGAGGAGCGGCTGAGGGAGCTGGGGTTGTTTAGCCTGGAGAAAAGGAGGCTGAGGGGAGACCTCATCGCTCTCTACAACTACCTGAAAGGAGGTTGTAGCGAGATGGGTATTGTTCTCCATCTACACCACAGTGTAGATGTGGTGCTTAGGGACATGGTTTAGTGGTGGAGTTGGCAGTGCTAGGGTAATGGCTGAACTTGATGATCTTAAAGGTCTTTTCCAACCGAAACAATTCTATGATTCTAAGAGCATACTATCTAAAAAGTGCTATTGGCTGGCTTGAAATTATCCACATAGAAGTTATCACTCACAGATGAAATCTACAGGATTTACTCCAAACTATGACAGCATGAGCAATAATTAATATTTCTGGATCTAAAAGAACTCAGCATCACGAGTAATGTTTTAATTTAATTTGATTTAATCACACTGTAAAGAAAATATAAGCATTTTGAAAAAAGGGAGACATTTAGTGAACAGCAAAGTGCTCTTTAGTTATTAAGCTTCCTTTCACACACTCTGTCCACGTGAAGTAGGATAATGACTAGTAAAAAAGTTACCAGCATTAAAATACTACAGTGCAGATGACAGTGCCGTTAATAGTTTTATTAAATCCTTTCTGTGTCTCTTTAAGTACAATAGACCCATTAATGCTGAAACTTAATAACAGTTATGATGATGCAATCACAAAAATAATTTTCTGTGATACTTCTATTTGTAAATACAGGGAGTCTGAGAACGTTTCCTTTCCTTGCCCTTTCTTGTCTGTAGGTGTTGGGCGAGATTAAGTTTTCAGCGCTGAGCTGCAGCAGGTTGAACAGAACAGTCCTAAGTAGAACACCCCCCAGCACATACCCCACACCCCAGGGGCAGCAGTGGGTCTGCCCTTCCCTTTGTATGCCTGAGTGGAATAATCAAACCCCACAGGTTTAAGAGAAAGAAGCAAAGATCACAGCCAGAAAATAACTGGAGAAGTGTGGAAAAAGGAGGGGAGCATGTGAAGAAGAGTGGGAAATCATGCACAAACGAGGAAGAGTAAGTAGAGTTTAAAAAGTAACATGAAGAGGGAATTAGAGGAGATAAATGAGAAGAGTATGAGAGGAGTAGCATAATGCTAATATATTAGACTACACGAGCAGTAAATCCACTGACATTTTGAATTAAGAACAATTCAGTTATTTTATATTTTTCTAAAATGTCAAGGTGCACACCAGTTGACAAAGTCAATTTGCAAAAAATAATTAATGACTGCAAGTACTACTGTCTTTATTATGGACATATCTGCTGTGCTACTTTTTTTCTCATTTCAAAGAGGAGACTGCTTAGTTCCTTACTTAAGTTTGGGGTTACCCAAATTATACCCAAATACCTGATTTAACCTTGGGGGGAAAAAAAGTGTATGTCATGGAAATCCTGCCTATGCTAAGGGAGAGCTTTGCCCTACACTTTTTTCTGAAAGCTTTCCTTATTTTATCCCTGCTTTTTCTATTCTACACATAGAGTTTGAGCCTCTATTGCACCTAAATTTAGTATTCTGCATCCTGACCTTCTGCATCCAGACCTTCTGCATCCAGAGGGGAAACAGCTTCTGAGTCAATGGACTGTATAATGACAAAGCTCAGGTGTGGTCTCCATTGCCAGTCTTTCCACAGACTTTGAGATCAAGGGCCATGACCTCTTGCTTGCACTGCAGTTTCAAACAAGTTTTGATTCTGGAAAAAAACAAGGTATTCATTAATGACTGTATCAACAGTATTATTAACAGAAAACCAAAACAAAATTTTGGGTATGGCTTTTACAAAATAGATTAACTGTATATGACAGGCAAAGAGACTGTACCATTCTCAGAATAACTCCCTTCTGGTCAATGGAGTAAGACCAAGTTTGCATTTGTCCCATTGGATTAAAAAAATGAATTATAGAAATAAGGCCTTTGCTTCAAAACTAGAGATTTTTTAGTATTATTCTTGCTTAGAACAGGAGCCTGAACTGTACAGTAGAATCTCTGAGGTTCTGGTTTAAGAACTTTAAGAAGTCTGATATTGGCTCTAAATAAAATATATAGAAATAAATGGACCATAAATCATGTTTGTAAAATACCTTCTGTGTTTTTGAATTTAATACACATTTCTATTCTGTGCAATATATAAACAAATATTTAGTGGCTTAAGTATGCTCAGCCACGTGTTCCTTTAAAATGTACTGGCATAAATCTTCTGTATGTTCACTGATATCCAGACGGTGTCATTGTCATTTCCATTTAAGTTGGAGACACCTCATGCCAACTGCTTTCAAATTATAAAAATTAGTTTTTAAACTTCTCTCTGAATGCTACATGAGATCTCGGATATTGCAACAAATGTAGCTGAGACAGGTCAGTAGATCTCGACTGTATTTGTATTAATTGTCTGTGTAGGCCTGGAAACTGCGAAAAAATCAGTGAGGGAACCTTCAAGTTTAAAGAGATTTTCTTTGCCTGAGCATACTTGAGTGATACTTATTGTGAGACTGAGATTGGTTAAATTATGTTCATCTCGCTGTGGCTCTAGTTCCACTAGAATAACGGTGGAAGAGGAATTTTAAAGATGAAAAGAGAAAAGTCAGCATCTGAGCTATGCAAAAATGAAGACGTCATGTTAAATAAATAAAATATATCTCATGGGGCTGTTGATCATACTGGCCCAATTAAATAAACATGGCACCTCATTCTGCCTTGTGAAATTCTCCTGTTCTTCCTGTGAAAGAGCACTATCCCCCTAATGTACTGCTGAGGAATGCAAGGCAGATACCATCAGGAGGGATCAATGAAGGAAAGAATATTCAAATAGTGAAATATCTACTTTGGATTATATCCTAATTGGATATTACATTAGTCTAAATTTATTTCACTCTCGTATTACCTTATTTGAGTCATTAGAGACTAATGAAAGGTAATGTCAATTAGTTAAATCCTTGTTATGTTCCATCTAACAGTCGTCTGTGAAATGCACTGTATAAGAAATAAGCAGTGATGCGTTTCCTAATTAATAAAATAATACTTTGGGAGGAGGCAGGGAAGGGAGATGCCTTTTCAGATTTCCTGTAATTCTTCATAATTCAAAAAGCTTGGTTGTTTTCTTATGAATTTGTGATTGATAATCCATTATCTCATGTGAAAGTATATTCAGTACAGTGCATTCGAGTTTCCCTTTTTTCAAAAAATAAATAAGATTTTATTCATAGAGGTAAACGGTGGCAAAGAGCTATAGCAAGATATCCTCTTGCGAACTGTCAAAAGAGATCCCCTCTGTCAATCTCACTCGCGACAACCTCTTGCTCTTCTTGAATCTAGAGATTCAGGTCCTGCACTTGCCCTTTCCAGACCATTTCTAAGTTTGTCCTTTCTAAGTTTGAACTTGGGTAAACTACATTTCACCTGCATACTTGGATTTCTTGCCTATGAAATCTCATAAGTAATAGTACCTGTCTCAAAAGGGGGCCTCTAAAGAGATGGAAGAGGTGATTAAAAAATATAACACTTTTAAAATATTTAATATTATAAAAAGCATCCTCATTCCAAGATGCTCCAATGGTCAGTCAGTATGTGCTGGAAAGCCAGTTCCCCTTTTAAGGCAAGTATTACAGCCAGACACTTCTGGCTGACTTTCCTGTCCTCTGCAGAGATGTATGTTGCGATGAACGCATATCAGGTTTTCCCTCTTCAACAACAAAAGATTAGGCGTAAGTCCAGCCCTTTACTTGACAAGAGCAAAAGATTGCTTGCTCTATATCCTTCTGTCCTTAACACTGTAAGATAGCTAACTGCAAATAAATGTGCTTAAAGACTATGCACCTGATTAAGCCATAATTTAAACACCTTTCAAGGATGCAACTGGAGTCTTATCATGGCTCAAACTCTGAGGACGGCTGCCTGGCATCTGTGGGGCAGGAGAAAGGCAAACTGTAAACAACAAAGACATGTAGCAGGGCACCTGCCTCAGCTACCTGCTGAGAAATCTTTGAAGGCATTATGCCGCTGCTGAAATACATTAAATGCTGGGTATTTTTAACTTTTCTGGTTGAGAACTCATCTGTCCCACTGATTTTCCTTTCCTTTGTGACATTGAGTCTCTTTAAAACTGTAAATAATGAAAGCACAATTTTCTTTGTGCTTTGAAAGTTCTTCTCCACAAAATATTAGAATAGAAGCTCAAGAGCATAAATAAGCTTTTCTATAAAATCTAAGCAGAAATATCATTCTATTGAGTATTTTGTTTATATTTTTGACAACAGGGAGTAAATTTTCAGTGCATGGCTTGAGATTTTATGGAAGATTCAACTCTCATTAAATTTAAAAAGTGTTTTATAACTTGTCATTCATGTACCATATGAAAGCTAACTCTTGGGTGTGACTCCTGAGTATCTACTATTTCATAATTTTAACAAAGTATCCAATATCTGTGTCATTATTGGCAATACAATAACATTTATTAAAAAAAATTATCACCGGCATTGAAGAGTACAGCTGTGGATAAGAGACTGAGTGTGTGCTTTGTTGAAAACTGCCAGGACATTGCTAATAAATGTGCAGCACCACATAGTTATTGGCATTTCCATATGGAAAAGTATTTTTGCTTTAATATAGCAAAATGAAAAATAATAATTTTTCATCATCCCTTATTTAAAACTCGTCTTCTCCTTGTTGTATATAGATTTGGCAATGCCAGCACATGGCAACGTTACCTGCTAAGAAATAGAGATCATCTCAAATTTTCAGGCAAGAAGTTTTGTGGTGGGAGCACTGCTCTTGGACACTAGAAATGTGGGTTCTGCCACCTTTGCTCCTGGTGTCCTGCAGTGTAATATTGGGAAGGTCACCCTCAACTACATTTGAAAGGGTTTTGGTGGGAATTATGTGCTTCACTATCCTTCCTCCCTATCCTCACTCCTCCACCTTTCCTCTGTCCCCTTTTGTAAACTGTGGCACTGATCTCCCTGTAAGGAATTTTAAGATCAATTAGTAAGAAGTTATGTATAAGAAATAGCATCATCAATAAGATTAGCAGTATGATTGCATTGAACAAGAAATGAGCTAAAACGAAGTAGCTTTAGCACAAGAAGGTAGCAGTTTGTGTCCATTCAGTAATACCACTGGCAGAGCTGAGATGCATCATTACATAAAGCAGCGGGCATGCTTACTCCAGGTTTTTTCAACGTCCACCTTCTATGTCTGAATTTGTTCATATCAATGGAGTTACACTGATATTAAACAGAAATTTATTCAGTGGTGGTGACTCAAGGTTAAAATTTATAAAATTGTCGTTCAGTTACTGTATAGGGTACATGCTTTAGGTTCTGATATGGGGCTGATTCTGCTTCCATTGAAAGCAAAGGCAAAATTCAGTGTTTCTGGACTGAACTGCATGTTTTGCTAAAATATTCTGGGTGTCACGGGAGGGACTGGGAGGTATGTGGAAGATAAATAAGTTGTAGCATTTCCATATTTTGCATCCAACTGCATACTGGGAAATGGTTTTATATGCATAAACTAATTTCCAAAGGGGCTCCATGCTACACTTTAAGGGATTTACAAAACCCAGATAGAAAAATGCTTCCAAAAAAAAAGTAAGAAGGAAATTTTATGTCCTTATAGATTCAAGAGCTAGAAAGGAGATTTGGCACCAGAAAATGATATAAAAAATTCAGTGTTAGTTATTTGCATCTGCAGTTTCAAAGAGATGCAATACTGGCAAACAAACAGAGCTCAGCAGGACAGTTGAACGATCAAGGAAACTGCAAGAAGTGGAGCCTGCTTAAATTATGCCATGTTTTGTACAATCTCATTAGTTTGCATACACAGACTACAGGCCCATTTCAGGAGTCTTTGCAAGGCATAAGGAATAATATTCCTAGGAATGGCAGAATGTTTGTTTAATTATGTTTGAAAGATTTGATTATATAATGGAATATACATCACGGTAGACTAAACTACATGTTGGGGATTCTGATTTAATGTCTGTGTATACATACAAAGAGAACATCACTATAATTGGAGATTGTTCTTTTTTCACCTCTTCCCCCACTTGGTTGTGTTTAAATTACAAGGTTACCACTGCAATAAACTCAGTATCAAATATCTGAGAAAAGGCTCAACATTTACATTTTCATAGATTTTAAATATGAGTCAAGGCAAGCAAATTACAGTGTTAAAGGATGATTGAAAAGTCAAGATGCCATGGTGCAATATCAGATATTGCACTGAATCAGCCTGCCTTTTATTCCATTGTTAAAAAAAGAAAGAAAAAAACCCTCGTATGTTAGAATGGCTTGTAAACTGTTAACTCTTTATGAAGAAGCACTGTCAAGTCAAAACTGTGACAAGAAAACTTCTAAAACAGGCTGCTTTTGGTTGTCATAATACAGGATAGCTGCTAGGGATTATTTTACAAGGGAAAAAATTATTGAGAAACCAAAACACCTTCACAGAACATTGCTTTAATGCAATAGCAGACCCAGCTCTGCAAGGCGCAGAGCATTTCTTTCCTCTGAGCTTCCAAGGACTTTCAGATGCTGTGGAATATAATGGGACTTAAAGGTGGTTAACACTAAATGGCTTGAAACTGGACCCTAACTTTGTGATTAACTCCCAGATTTTTCCTGTGAACGTGCAAATGGCGGCGCCTCCATATATGCCACCCAGCAGAAGCACCAGACTTAGAGTGTAATTGCCTCCAGCCTTATTTAGGCAGTAGAGAATTAAGCACTACTGGAAATTAGGTCAGAGTTGCAGTGGCCTGAATTTCCCCTGGCAGTGTCCATTTTCTTTCCATGGCTCATGTAGGGAACCTAGGGCTTCAGCACTCTCAAGCTCAGCGCCCAAAGTCAGAAGGGATAACTAAATTATTTGTCTTGAAGTGGACTGATTGTTCACCAAGTGTAGAGAGGAGAGTTCAGTTTGCAAACACCTAGGAGGGGGAAAAAGCCCTTTTACTGTTAGTTACTGTTGATTATGTAAAAAAGCCACCTCTTCTTCTCAGAGCAGCATAGGTTAGAGCATGAAACAATCTCATGCTGCAAGTAACAACCTCTAGGCAAAGTTAGTGTTGATTATGCATTTTCTGGAAGTGCCTCTTTAGAGGCTGACGGATGTTATGGTGCCGATAGCTGTGACAGGCCTACATCGCTCCAAGGTGCTACTGGTTATGGCAATACCTCTGGGTATGTCACAAGGGGCACCTTGTGAAGAGACATCCAGCCACCTAAGGAAGTCTTATCCCTTCATCACTGTAGGGTTATGCTTGAATTTATACAGGAGCTACTCAGTATGTTATTCACATTAATGCACATCCCAAGTGCCTCTGTTCTGCTTACGGGTAAGTAGAACACCCAGAGATAATTAGCAATGGGAAATTGTACATACAGTCATATGTACATTTTCAGAAGAGAATGAGAGGGAAAAATATATGTCTACACTTGAAATTGCATCACTGATGACAAAACTTGATTTGATTTTGTGGCCATTAAATTAAATGCAAAGTGTCAAATTGTCAGTCCTGGTGACTGAAGTTTCCTTCAAGGGATAACAAAGCAGAGAGAATACTACCACAGCCTTTCTCCAATATGGAAAAGCTGTTTTTACACAGACACCCACACGCTTACTTAAGCACTATGTGTTCTGAAGGGACTGATTTTCTAGTTTGTCCGCCTGCTTAGTTCAGAGTCTCTTGCTGAGCCAGTCAGCAGTGAAATTGCTACCAACCTACTGTGTAGGGGTGGTGATAATGGATATGATCCCCCTTACATTATAATCACAGACTTATATGATATACTCCTCAGACACATGAAATGAACGGAGACAATGAAGAAAATATTTTCAACTATCAACAACTTTAAGCCAATTTGGCATTGTGTTCTCTGTATCCATTGTGTCATTTTAGGCACAGGCCCAAAGCTCTGGAGCTTCCTTGGAATTAGTGTGAGGGTATATTTTGGCATCGTTAGGACAAGACCATTCTACATTCTCCAAATCTTTAGTTATGTAAAATAAAATACATTTAATGTGGTTAAAGAATTTCTTTAGAGAATCCTTTCATAAAATAGAGCTAACATAAATATATAAAAGATCACAGAATAAAAGATAAACATGGAAAATAAAATCTTCATGGCTTTTAATGCTCATTCAGAACAATAGAGGTTTCTGGACTGTACTTTCTTATCAGCTATTGCCTTTTATCCCAAAGAACTGAGGTGATACATACTTTAAGAAAACATTTATTGAACACACGTAACCATGCCATCGAGGTTAGTTCCCTCCATTCCTTGCAATACAACAGAATAAATATTACCCAGGTTTAGGCATGACAATTAAAAGCTTGTTCTTATGCCCTGAGGAAAAAAATCTCACTCTCCAAAAATTTTTGATCTGTTGGATTTCTAGTGGGACAGAGTTAAAATTAATAAAAGATTGGTCTTTCCCACTAATGTTGATTGTAAAATTTCTACCAATTCAGTAGAAGCAGAGATAAACTAATGCTGAATATATTTAATCTGAGGTTTCTACAAGCTAAACTCTTGAGAAGAGCTGCATTGGCAGAAGAAAACATTAGTTGTTTTGTGAGAATTTCAGCTTGAAATAAAACTTTTAATTCAGTTTCAAGCAACTTCAATGTTCTTTAGAAAAGCAAGCTTATTTTTTATTTTTAAACAAAATACTTAATTTTAAAAGTTTAATCAAGACTATGGGAGTTTTTAAGGACTTTTAGTGAAAACAAAAAACTTCGTGAATCAGGTACAAGTTGTTTTAGTGGGGCTGAGTCTCAACTGCTTTAAAAAAAATTTTGAAGAAAGTGCAAGTTGTCAGATCTAAAAAATATTACTTACATTTCCAGAACAAGATTATAAATCTGAGGTCTTTGGCCTATCACATAATTATTTTAGGAGACAAAACAATAAACTAGTAGAACTCCAGACTCATTCTCTTAGGAAAAGCAGATATACACTTTGTTTAAAAATAGATGTACTTTCTCCAGAAAAAAAAAAAAAAGCTTGTTCATCAATTTTACATGTTTTACAACTTTTATTACCAGAAGCTACCCTTACTCTATAGATGAAAATGTGAAAAAGGCATCTTGCATAGTCTCTGAACTCAATGATCCATTAAATAAGTGCTTTTAATCTCTTGACAGAGGGAGAGAGTATAAACTTTGACAACGTGTTTTGGTCTCAAACCCAGAATGTTGCTGACCTGCTTCATAAACACAGGGGTGGTCACCCAGAAAGTTGGGTCTCCTGAGGTGTCAGCCTGGGGGCAAGCTGCTTTCCAGCTTACCGCAGTTACTTGCTGAGAAGAAAGCAGCAGCTCTGCACCCACCTGTCATCCCAACAAGCAGCTTGTGTGGAAATGCAAAGGAAGCCAGAGCACCTCTTCACCCCTGAACATGATTATCAGAACCAGACGGCAGTCTGATGCAGTGAGAACATAGGTATGAGGTGGGAAATATTCCAGTTCTCTGTGATAATTTCTGTTTTATTTTGATGAAATTCAGGAAAATGTTTGCTTCTCATCCAAAAGCCATGTTTTGGAGGAGCGGTTCTCAATGGGAAAAAGTCCAGTCTGTTTGTGTGGCAGCTTGACAGGAAGCACTCGCAGTCTAGCTTTGCAAATCCTGCTAAAAGCCACTTGGTAGAATATTAAGCTGTTTCAAAATGTGAAATGTTATACTAAATTACCCAGAAAATTATTCTGGTTCAAATGCCATTTCTGCAAAATACTTGTCCTTTCAGCCAAACACAAGCTTAAGTTTCATGGAACTTGAACAGCTCCTTACTGGTAGGAACATCGTTGGACATGTTGCTGAGAAATTGTTTAATTTTAAACATGCGGCTTTATGCTTCAGGTATCAGGCACGAAGATTACTCATGGCTCCTCTTCCCCCACATAGCCCCAGTCAGAGCAGGAGATTAGCAGGAGATTAGCAACCAGACCGACCAGGAAGACTTTCACTCAGTATCATCCTGCTTATTTTGCAGGAGTCTCCTGCAACTCCCCACCGTCTCACTCTGCACAGGGGAAGGGAGTGAAGCATAAATGCTGCCAAAAGAAAGGAAAAGTGGAGGAAACAGCTTGGGATCTTCCCAGCACTGCTGGTATATTGCAGCTGTATGTCTTTGTTCACTTTCTGACAGAAGTGTTGGTGGTTCCTCTGAAAACACTGGCTGGGACGTGGACGCTTGAGTGAGAGGGAGGTTACAAGGAGAGAATGAGTCAGCCCTGCAAGCCAGCCACAGGTACTTTACTTCAGTGCGTAGTACCTTCTCGGCACTCAGTGCCTGTCTTTCTAGATGGAAAGATTATTTGGGTGAGAAAAAATCCTGTGAAATTCTGCTCCGGAAGATCAAAGTCACAAGCCCCTGAAAATCATACTTGGGCATTTGTTAGGAGAAAAGAGAGGAAAGGAGTGAAGGGAGTGGCAATGGAGAGTCAAAGTCAGGTCTGAGAAGACGTGATCTGGGCATACACAGGAGCAGGAGGAGAGCATGACAGGACTTCAGCTCTGAAGGAAAAGGAGAAGAAATCAAAAAGCAATTGTGGAGAATAATAGAGAAGTTTATAATTACTACAGTGTTTTCCTTTTCTGAAATTAGAGCGAATGCTTGGATCTGTTTTCCTCTACTGTCTCAAACCACTGTGAAATGCATTAGCAAGGTATAATTTGCATAGCATATAGCAAAGTATAGGAATCATGTATGCCTACATGTACAAACAAGTGCAGATAGCTGTATGTTGTCAGTGCTTTTGTGTGAAGCCAGGTTTAATGCAGAAGCTGTAAAGTCACAGGTTATATTACCTATAGGATAACACCGCACTTAGGGCAACTTGGCTTCTAGGCTGGGTCAGGCTGATGCGCAGAGGCTGGGAGCACAACTGCCTGTCTTATTTATCTAGGTAATGCATTGGTGTGAGCGAGACCTGAGAGACGACATGGTGGCCTAGCAGAGCACTGCGTTACCTCTCTCTCCACTGTCTTTTCCATACGGAAGCATAGCCAAGGGATTACTTGCAAGTACTTTAGCTCAAGTGGCAGAGGCCTCTGCATTTCACTTGGAAAATAAAAAGGGTCACAGGAAATGTTCATTTGCTTTGGGAAAAAAAAAAAAAAAATCCATCTGGGAGTCTAATGAAAAAATCAACATTTTCTGCACAGAAAAAATAGAGAAAAATAAGGTTTCCAACTTGTTCTAGGATATATCTTGTTAATCAATATGGGAGACAATATGCATCCACATACTGGAATTTTTAGTTATTATTTTGCTCGTTAAAAAAAAAGAAAAACTCTAGGCAATTGTATTAAACTAGCAGCACTGCTTTGTTAAATGAAAGGTAAGATTGCAAAGCCAGCTGCTCAGGGTAAGAAAAAGCTGTAATGAAGATTACCAGTGCTCCCTTTGTACATCTGCATTGGAATTAATTACATAATCATACAGCAGTTTTTCACAAAATTCCTGCCTTATGCAGTGCACAGCATAAATGGAGCTCACTGAATAGGTAACTTCAATATTTCAAATATGGGGAGCTTTCAATAGTCAAGTGATTGATTCCAAATACTTAAAAATTGGTTTGGTTTGCATACAAATTGTTCCTGAATTAGGCAATGGTCATGTCCATGATGAAAACACTTCAGTTAAATGACACATAGAGAAAGCTTAATTGATACTTTATGGTTTCTCAGCAGATGTCTGCATTCAAATGGAATTACTGTAAAAGAATTTGCTAGAAAGATGTAGGTACTGTATCTGAATAAATCATTTCCATTTGCTAAAATGAAGTTATATGCAGTAGGAGGTACTGGTTATATCGGCAAGCCATAAACATGCCTTTATTCACGTCTCTCTTTTTCATATTGTGCATTGATATGAATCCAGAATGGGACTGATTCCCTGTACATTATACCAGCTTCATGCTGATGCAACTCTCTTAATTTCAGTATTTTACCACCTAACTGCCTATTATAGTGGTAAAACCCAGTCTATACACTATATGCTGTATTTAATGTCCTAACATTTCTTTTTATAGAAAGAATAAAACCATATGAGAATTCCTGGGCTAAGAATTTGACTTCTAAGTTAAAAGTGGGGCATAGCTGAAACAAATGGTTTTGTATTGCCCCAGGGGAAGAAAAAAAAAAGCGGGGGGGGGGGGGGGGGGGGGG